>NW_023614859.1:0-21042 GCF_013339695.2 Rhipicephalus sanguineus
GCGGTAAAGAATAATACAGGTCTTCAATATCCATACTAAAAGCCTTACAACAGCCGGTTCTCCTCGGAGAGGAACTGAACTAGTGCCTGAGAATTACGCATACGAAAAGGGTCTGAAAAACTCAAAGAGGTTAAGCAGTTCTGCAAATAACTAGATACAGCGACTTGCCAGGTGCTTGCTCTGAAACGATTGCTCGAAATGGGGATCTCGTTCTTATGTGTTTTGGCTGAAAAAAAACAATTCTAAAGTAAGTGATTTCCTTAACGTTCCAGAAGAATCACGTGTGCTGGCAGTATTCTCCTAGATCTTCGAAACCGCTGTTAAATTTTTCGTCGAAGCACTCGAAGGTTGTAAAAAACGGTATCGCCATGTCTTGCCTTAAATCAGCCCTCACCAAGTCGTGTGAGCACAAAATGAGTGATAGCTTTACGCACAGGTACGCGTCTTTTTAGATGTAGGGTATCCTCGGATAGCAGTGGACGGTCGCTGAACGTGTAAAGAAGTCTATTGTGTTAAGTCCGAGCATGGTTGCAGAAAGCGATAGAAGAAACGTGTCGTAGGTATACCGTACCTTCATTGCGTGTCTCACAGGCTAAAGAAAGTAGGAAGTAGATACGGCGTTAATGTTGTTTTCACGGCTGCCAATAAGCTAGGTAAGATTTGCGCCGCTGTGCAGAGGAAGAATGAGCGAGTAAAAGACAAGAAGCGGACCGATATTGTTTCGTAAAACACACCAACAAATTCACTGATTGCCGTACGAGTGTGGTGTATAAGGTCCCTTTCAGCTGCGGTCGCTTCTACGTAGGACAAACGGGCCGGTGCATAAACCAGAGATTGTTGGAACATAAGAGATCATCGCTAACAGGAGGCTCACCTTCTAATCTATCTTTACATTGTCGAGATTGTAAGTGCACGCCAAAATTCGATGAATGCGCAGTGTTGTACCGTCATAGAAATGAAGAAACGCGCCTGATGATAGAAGCATGGCATATCGAGAATAGTGGTAACGCATGCGTGAGCCAACCGTCGATTAACTTGCATAAAGATGAAATCAAATGCCTTAACAGTTATCTTCAACGTAGACCGCCACGCGTGCCGGATTGATAGGTTCGCCTGTTGCATGGGCATGCGCAGATAAGTTTTCGTGCCTTCTTTCTTTTCAGCCGTTGTGCGTCTCTTCAGTTGTTAGTCGGCGTTTGTGGTGTCCTGACTTCTTTCTTGTGTCCTTGTTTGCACGCCCTGTCTTTTTAGAATGAATACTTACCAACTAGCTCAGCTCTCTGTTATTCTAAACAAGTGTGTGCGTGGATTTTGAGTGTGTGGCGTGCCGTGTCATTTGAAACAGTCGCGAAAAGCTTCAGGTGACTGGAATTTCAGACTGCATGAGCGGCGCTGAGGATGAACGTCTCTGGGAGGACGCCGACGCCGAGGCGAGCTCTTCCAAGAACGAGGATAGCGATAGCGAAATGGAATCGTAATAAAAACATTCCTGGAATGTCATTTGCGACTCTCTTACACTCTGCTACTGTCGCGGAAACAGTACAGACCTTTGGTGAGCTGTCATCGGCCTGATTTGTGTAAGGGCCGCACCAAGCAAAAATTTCGAAAAAAAGTGCGGCCCTTACACGAGTATATACGGTATTGTGTTCTCGAAGACTGTAGTGAATGTACATAAATAAATGTTAGCTTTTGCTTTTCACATCCTTTGATTGGTAGCCGACGCAAAGCACAGTGAAGGGGAACAGCACAGGTACCGACGGCTAACAGGCACACAGAAGACAAACAACGCTGACATTCAACAAATTGGTTATTTCTCTTGTGCACAGCTATTTATACTGAACACTTTCCAAAAAAGTTATCGAAGCTGCGCACAGCTTCTTCTCAAGTCACTATGGCCCTGGTATCTTATCAAGGAAGTTCAGCTCTTTTTCACACAAGGCTATACCGACAGGCAGTTAATGCAATTCTAACCTGTACATAATATGGCGGGTGCCTCAATGATTTCTCTTGTAAGGGTTGACTTAGATGGAGATAAAATCTTGCAGATAATATTTTATCTTGATGTAAGTCAACTCCTCAAGTCATCTTACATGTAAGCCACCGAGGCAGCTACTGTCTCGATGACTAATGGGAGAAATTGCAATGCACAGAAGCGTTGCTGCTGAGCAATGATTGACATCTGTGATCATGCGCGGCCTCGATATCTATTACGTTGCACTTACCTAAGCAGAACACCGTGCATGTTTATTGGAGTATTGAGCAATTGAAGGAAGCGTATGCGCCATGTAACAAGATTTATATTTCGGACTTCCAATCTAAGTCGGCATTTACAAAACAAGAGAGGAAAGTGGAAGAGAGTAAAAAATAGTGAAAACATAAGTCCCCTCCCCCTTGAAGGCACTCGCTTTGTATGGTTGCCCCGCCTAGTAAAGAACTCCTGGCGCCCGCCCTGCTTTTAATAGGCCACTACCTGAACACACTGGGCCGGTCGATCGCTTCTGCCTCGTTGTACGGGACCGTGTTCAAGCACGCACCGCTTGTAGAAACGAAAGCAGCTTGCTGTTGCGGAGTTGAGCATTGCCGGTCGTGGGCACCGAGAAACCTCGCTGTTTTGATGCTATCACGCTAAAACCACGCATGCGGTATAGCAAGCATAGCGCTGTTCTAACCATACTGCACGCTTTTATTTGGTGCCAGCCCGAACACGCCTCTGTAAGCTGCCAGGACCGCAAAAGCATCGCAGAGTACACATCACTTGTAGAAAGCTCGTCACCGCCGTGTTAACCCAACAAGCTATATTCTACAGCAAGCAACTCGGCAGTCACGGGTGTGCCAAGTAGGCAAAGCGCTGCACGCAACTAGCCAGTAGACGATTGCCTCGCTGCGACTGTACTGCGTTGAAAAAAAATCAGTTTTCGCTTAGTAGCAGATTGCGGTACACGTGTATCGTGGACAGCCGATTATGTCCGTTCTGTCACTATGTCAGTCGCGACGTTCCCGGACCCCGCAGCAGTTTCAAAATGCTCCTTGGCGTTGCCACCGAGTGCGGTCGGACGGTCGTGCGAGTGCCAGAATCTTTTCTGCACTTTGGCAAAAAAGGAAGAAATGGCTTTGTGGTGGGCATTTTAGGCAATATTTGCTGTGGCACTGTATTTATTTCTTTGTTGGCAGCGATGGCGCGCGTCAGGAGATGCAAATTTGTACTTGGTGGTTAATGCATACTACGTTTAGTGCGTAGTTATGCCGCGTTCCCGGCAGGTACGTGTTAACGAGGTTTCCCTGTAATAGCATCTTCTACACAAGACACTACAAACAGACATGCAGGTACCAGGACCACCACTCACTCATAGTTCTTGACAAGTGTGTACAGGGCCAGGAGTGCGCCAGCCCAGCCGGCACTCTCAGGTGATTGCAGGTAGATAGAGACCTTGTCCACAACACCCGTCCATCGGCCCGGAAAGTCGTGCTTGAGCACGCAGCCAAGGCAGGATGAAAGCTGAACCCTGATCAGTTCGGGTGCGTGCACCATGGCATCGACAAGCGCATCTCGCACCATGGCTCGATCTTGCTCGTGAATGTGGAAGGGCAGCGGCTGCGGCTGTGGCTGCGTCTGCGGTGGCGGCTCTTTCTCCTGCCAGAACTGAACCACCAGGTTCTTGAGGTAGATGGCGCCTGCCTGGCGCACGGGCATGTCTAGGCTGGCAGTCATCACGACTTGCAGCAGAGACGGCGCAAAGCCAATGATCTTGTGTACCTGCAACCAGCAGACAATCGTTTGTCACATTAACCAAGATATGCAATCACGAATACATAGCCTGCTCCCGCCAATTAGCTCTTATACACAATGATCAAAGGGCCACTTAAGGTGCCGTCTTAGTCGCAAGCACGAAGCATAAATAATTAAAAAGGTACTGACACCAATCTTCAAAGCTTCTCCTGCATACAGAGACAAATCTGTACACAGACAACTCTGAGCAAGTGTGAAATCAGGTAATGTGACATTTTATTTTGACATAAAAGTCCATTTGTGCATGCTGCACCTACTTGTAACAACAATAGCGTGACTACACGCACCACTACGGCGGGTTTACGACGACGTCAGGAACCAAAACGTACAAAATGGCCGCATGTGTGTCACCAACGGAGCCACAGAGCAGGGTGGCCATCGAAATGTCACAATTCTTGCAGGAGCCTGTGACGAGAAGCTCATATCATGTCACAGCATCGGGATGCAGTAGGAATCAAACTAGCTTTTAAAAACATGGAATTTTTCAGGGCACATTCAAGCTACCAGTACATTTTAGGGGCTCTTGAAGGCTTGGCCTGTCATTAGACGCAAAAAAAACAACTAAGAATTTTCATGTCAGCACCCCTTTAACCCCCTCCATGACATCTTGTTCATTAGGAACCACGAAAAATTTTCCTGAATTTTGCAAATTCTTGGTTCACTGTGAATAGCTTTGTTATGGCAGCATCAGCAGACCATATGCTGTTCCTTTCTGTTGTCTATTACAATAACGTACTCCCGGCCATCGCATGCATCTCTCCATATGCGCACATACCCCTTCGCGTCGTACGTCAACTGGCTCACGCCTATGGTCCAGCATTAACTCTTTTTTTTTTTTCCCACGCGCAACATCAAATAGGCCACTTCTCCTTAATCACTTCCCCATAAACCTTCTCAAGAGATGTAACTAGTTCTACAGAAGAATGATATAACTGCTTCTAACTTTTGCTTGCTACAGATTAACTAGATATTACAATTGCAGTGACAAAGTTACATCTATACTGCAACTTGTCTGTGCAACTCTGTCCAAATAGCAGAGTACAACTACCCAGATGACCGAAGTGCTACTAAGAAATAGTCCCATACTCGGCAACGTTCTCCAAAGGCAGGGTAGTGACACCACAGAGTGCGCTCATCGACGCAGACTTGCGTGCATCCGCCTTTAACAGGAAATGCCATTGAGTTCTAAAAGGTAATTGGTACATGGCAATTGTACGAAAGTTTTACTGAGTTCTAAAAGTTTTACCCGACTATAGCATGGCACATACTATGTTTTGGTTGGGAGCAGAATCTATGTGGCACACCACAAGTCACAGAACTTGTCACTGCACTGAATTTGCAGTAAATATTGCTATGGAACAGTAGCCTTGATGGCAAACAGGCTTGTATCTGCTTGTAAATACACATGTATATAGCTTCTCATCAGCTTCTTTCTAGATAACATATTCAGTTGGGAACACATTCCATGTAATAATTATGTCACATTTTGATACCAAGGTTACGTTGATTAACAAGCAGATTTCTTTTTTACATGCCAAACTACATATTGATTGTGAATACAAGCAAATGGAGTTGAATGTGTAGCCTTGGTAGCATTCTCAGCTATGTATGTATGAAATGGAGTACATATAGAACGTGCACAGTGCTACCCCAAAATGTGGTCTACCACAAAAAATTACGGGGTGCTTAGAACATTCTAAGAACGTGAAGGCGAACGCCTGGTTGGACCAACAGTGATGTGGAATGAAGGTCTGAGCACACACAGCGACGCATAGGCATAATGCAACGGACTTTTCGAAATGCGACAGCGGCACAAGAACCCACAGCCTGGTGAGCAGGAGCCACCAAATTTCGCCCTGCCTCGACTAAAAGCGGACATGACTTGCGCGTCTCCCCCATCTAAATTGCGCATGCTTGGCAGGGCCATCCCAGCAGGACATGGTGCCTACTGTGCTGCTGCTCACACGAATGGCTCAAAGATGAAGTGAATGAAGTAGACGCGCAGCTCGCTTGCTCACGTGCTTTTTTTAAATTTTTTAATCGTGCAACGATGCAAAGACAATGTGAACGAAGTACTCGCAATGCTAGCGTATTCAGCACAGCTGTTGCGCTCGCTTCTTTCTTTGCACTATTTATTTTGGATCTCACACAACATTCAAATGTAGACATTTAAGGCTCTTGCTTAAATGTCGATATCCTTTTCTGTGTTAGCTTTTTTTTTCTCCTGCATGACCGCACTGCGCTTGGCTTCTCTAGGTAACAGCAACAGTCAACCAATGACACCCCAAGGAAGTTAATATGGCGTGAAGGTGCTTGCACATACATGGGCATACCCTCGTTCACTCGAAGTCGCTGACAGGACAAGTAAGGTACGGTTGGCGCCGGGAGTTCTAAGGTGTTCATGCAAAAAAAAAAAAAATTGGGGCAGCTACGCGCTAGTTTTGCGAAGACTGTAGAATCAGCAGAGCTGGTGGTCTTGCCCTCCTCCTCACTGTGCCACCTCCCACCCCCTTTCTATAGTGTACTACACATGGCTAAGCTACGCTTTGCCCTCTCCCGCACACTATACTATGGCATGGCCATCCTATGCTTTCTTTTTCTCTCTTTGCATCTTTCCTTTTCTATCTTTTTCTCGTTCTCTCGCCCACAGCAATGCAGTCATATGGTTCCCACAAGTGCTTGTTCTGTTAGCGCAAGTGGACGGCCAAGTGGTTACGACGCTTGCCTTCGGACCGTGGGTGCCCGGATTCGAATCCCGCCTTGGCAAGAAATTTTATTTTGCTTTACTTATTTCTTCTCCTCCCTCCCTGCCTAAGCACTCCTCGTTTCACTAGGCCTTGCTCTCTCCCACCCCCCGCTTTCTCCTTGTAATGACTTCACTTTCCCTCGCACCTGCTGTACTCTGCAGTGGGGCTTGCTCATTCCTGTGGCACATACCTGCCCAAGTTCCTGCCCCCTGTTAACTTTTCTGAACCTATCAGTAATAGATGAGGAGGAAGCAAATAACATTTTGCAAGGTGGTCATGGGGAGTATCTCCAATGCCTCAGCATTCCAACTCATACCAATCTGGGAGCTGACAGAGTATACACATCACTAGCCATTGACCCCCTATTTTACATTTTTTACAACACACCCCAACACTTACTGACAAAATGAGGGCAATGTGGTCTTCCACTTCGTTTCTTGGTTTTTCTGCGACATACATAGACATTTTCTTTCCAGGCATGAATGTCCATGCATGAAGTACCCGGCTGGCAGTTCCCAAACACGGCAAAGAAACATTTCATGTTCCTCAGCTGACAAAAGTGAATTAAAGTGATGTATGTGCCCTCCTCTTGTTAAAGTGCCAATGCAACAATTTAACAAGCAATTCATTCAAAGTGCTTACACCTCTCCTCATCTCTTGCTTCACACCAGAATATGTTACTGCATGGGCATCTTTATTTTTCCACCCTGTGAGTTTGGGTGAGTTTGTTTTGCATACAGAAAAATTTCTGACAGACAACAGAGTGTCCACTAGTTTCTTTCCTTGCACCACGTAGCACTAACTCCTTATATAATTCAAACAGCTTTTATGCTCATCTCCTACAACGTCACAGGCTTTTTTTCAGGAAGTGCTTGCCCCTCTGCTTACACATGGCCTCACAGCTGTCATGATTACCATGATAAACATCTTCACATTTTCTCTCATTTAGTTTTTGCCAGAGTTTGATATGAGTTTTCTGCCCACCATATTTCTTCATTTTTTTCTTTTTTGGCAACTGGCATGCTACTTCATTTGAACCAACTTTATCGCAGGCCATGATTCTCCTGTATGAAACAACAGCCGATCACCAATGTCTACACGCGAGAAACCATGCCTGCAACTGTAGGCAATATTTGCATGACATTGGGCTTTGCTTGAGGCTTTCAGAATGGCCCCGCAATAGCCACTATCGTAATCCAATTAGTGGCAGCATGCTGGAGTGCAGTCACTCAGCTTCATTTATCAACACACTTTCTTGATTGTCAAACTACATGCCTCTTTATAAACCACCTTTTAATTCTTCAAGGCTATGTTCGCTCGTTTCAGCTGAAATAAATCCAACAAAAAGTACCACGAATGTTGAAGCAGCTCCGTCAAAGCTGCTGCTAAGTGACACCAGCCTGTAATACAGTCATAACATCTTTAAGGAAATGGCCCAGCACAGTCAAGCAGCGAGATTCTGTCAAACTACAAATGTTTGTTAAAAAATGCCTCAGCAAATGTGTGCTCAATTTCATCAAAAGGTTTGACATTGAAAGCAACTGCACTGTGCTTACAACAGGCTTTCAAGAGTTAGCCTTGAGCAAATATACCATGTCATGACACACAGTATTAGTGAGTAAACCCAAGTTTTCGAGCCTGCAAACAAATGGATTTGAAGACTCAGGTGACAGCTGTGTGCTTTCCAATGCAACCGCAAGCAATGATGAAATGTGCTCAGGAACTATTCTGGTCCGAATGAATGTCAAGATGCATGGAATGAAAGAAATGTGAGCACTGCAGCAACTATGAGAACTGTTTACTAATAGCTTGCATGTGACATCATGGATGCAGGTTCTTAACATACTGGTACTCGAACAGGGCAGCTTTTATGATGTTAAGGCAACAATATCACTCTGCAGTTAGCCCCTTTCAACGTGATAATGATACTGGCCTCTGTGCATGAATAATGAAATGCAATGTACCAATACCATTACCGTGATGCTTCTCAACATATTGGTACTAGAAGATGACGACATCAGTGCAAGCAATCTGTTGCTTGATCATACTTGTTGTCAATTAGTGATTGTTTTTACATGAGCTGGACAAAAATGGCAGTGGTCTGACAAGTTCGAGCTTAAAAGTTTGAACTAATGCCACACTATAAACGCAAGATGTATTTTGTCAAATCATGCCCACTGAGAGGCAATAAACGCTGGTTTGTATTCTATACCCCTGCAACCAGCCAGTTGCTTCGAGTGTCAGGTATTGAATGAAAACGAATATCAGCCGCCATACAGAGAAAGCACGTTTCACTCCGATCATGACAAAGGAGCCGCGCTTGATGCCGCCGTCCCTGACGGCTGTCACAGCCTGTGCGTTATGCCGAGTCGTGCAGCGCCTTTCCAGAAGACGATCAAAGCACCAGCGACCGCAAACCCGCCACGTGCCGTCATGAGCGAAGACGGCACGCTCTAGAGCCCGACCGCCGACACGTGCGGGCGTCCCCGCAGGCCTCGCGATTCGGAGCAAGCTTTGAAAGTGATTGGCAAGCATCGCTCAAAGGCACACTCGCGTTTGCACCGTGAAGACATGCGCAGCAGTACCCTGGCACAGGCGCGCCGAAAAGCGGGGCCTTCGGAAACGTTAATTGCCCCACCACAATCCCTCGGCGAGCTACGAAGGCTCGAAAGTTGCGCGATGACGACGCGAGTCAGCGATAGCGGCATGACAGTGTGGAGGCCAACCCTAAGGATGGCAGATGACACGCGCTTTGCGATACTTAGGACAGCGCCCTTGCGCTTCAGTGCGGCGTAGTGGCCCCGAAGGCACCGCGTGGAGTGACATTTCGACGGCGTACCGGCAGCGCGACCGGCGAGGCGACGAGGAGGCGCGCATCGAGTCGGTCATCACCGCATAATGCTTTCGCATTCGGCTCGCGATTTCTCGTTCCGATGCACGATAACCAAGTGCCAGCTAAACGGCCAGGCGGGCCGTTCGTTCTAGAAAAGGCCCCGAGTGACGATTGTCACGCGCGTTCGAACACTAGCTCGAGACCCGTGGGCTCCCCTTGCCCTCCTCATGGTAATGGCGCCATTCATGGCCCATTGAGTCGATTTTTCCCCGAGTGGTCACCTGCTCGAGTTGTTTCTCCGCCGTCTCTCGCTGGTTTGGGTCTATGGTGGCCCGGAGAATATCGATAAGCTGGCCGGCGTCCATGGTTATACAAGTTGTGAGGCAGCGATAAAACTGTGGTTAAAACGTGCTTCACGTGAACCATGCACCGGTGACGCACCCAAGAGCACGACCTCCTCTATAAACTTACGACCTGCTCATCGGCGCTCCCCCTACGGCGGCGCGCGGTCCTGAAAGCTTGCGGATAGGGACCGAAAGTGCCGCCAGGTGCCGCCAGCACTTACCCCCATAGCAGACGATGCGGCGGCTTCGTTTACATTGAGCGCACGCTGGTCTTGGGTTCCTGGCGCACTAGTGAGCGCGTAATTATCGTCTTTTTTCGAGTTTCTAGCGTCTAGACTGACTGATTCACAGAGTTTTACCGTCTCAAAGCAACACTCTGGCTATGCGAAGCACCGTAGGTGGAGGGCTCCTAAATAATGTTGACCACCTGACCCAAAATCTAAGCGCGCGAAGGCCTTTGCATTATGTATCCGTCTACGCGCGAGCAGCGGGAACGTGTAGGCAACAAAGAAATCAAACATAATATACAAAGAATGGCCTGCAGAATGCAGTCCTTATATTCCTGGCGTTATTTCGTGCAATGGTGCCCTACCTTATCGTTCTCTATAGCTGTATGTGCAAAAATAATTCGTCCAAGGGCTGATGGTGGGTTCATCTTAAAGCCGAGTTTCTGCAGGACTACGAAACACTGTATTCGACGCAAGCGGTCGCCCGAATATCAACTAGTATATCAGTTACACATATTTTTTTTATCTACTCTCCTGTCTTCCTATATTTTAGTTTTACTCAGGGCTGGGCAGAGATTCACAGAAAGTATTCCTAAATACAGATATCGAAATACATGTGCTGGGAGCCTCAAGCACAGGTTCTGAGATACATATGTGTTTTTGACATAACGGGATATTTCCGAAATGCTTTCGCAAAAAGACGAAAAAAAGTATACCGGGAATACACATACAAGAATGCAAATACTAGAGTAGACATTTATTCTAGACATCAGATCTGTTTTGCTGAAAATGTTGGTGCGTTAATTGCACTTTAGAACAGCAGCTATACTCAAATAGGCTGTAATTTAGACAGCATCGGTTAAACCTCAACACAAAACTCGCGAAATGGCTTAGAGCCCTAAAAAAAAAATTTGCGGTGCGACACCTGCCGCGAGAGAGAGTATACTTTAATCGGCACTGGATGGCAATAACTGCTTCCGCAATTGTGCCGTCAGCGGCGTCGGACGGTTTATCAGATGGGCCATTCTGCACGCGTGGGGAACTCTTCGCCGCCCGCACTGTGTCACAGACCGGCGACGGGCCTTTTTGCTTGGATTAGGACAAAAAAAGTCTTCCTTTCCCCTTTTGAACACATTGGGTTCAGTTCCGACAAAAAAAAAAAGGTAACGATATATGGTACCCGTGTCCTGCACTGTATCGCGATATATATGATCGATACGTACATCGTAGAAGTATATTTCACTACTGAGATACAAATACCATTTTGCAAATCAATCTCGATACAGAGATACAGATACTCAAAAGTATCTCTAAAATACTATTGAAATACTCTTGCTGCCTAGCCCTGGTTTTGCTCCTATCATTTTTCGTTCCATTGCATGCGTGGTTGTTAACTTCTGTAGTATTCATTGTCACTCTCCAAGTTTCTTCATTGCATGTTAGAACTGGCAAACTCGAATAGTTAATGTACACTTTCCCATTCTGTGACAGTGGTAGTGTCAGCCATGGGTTAAGAATGCACCCATTCTCATTCTTTGGTAAAATCTGCTAGACATGAGTAGGCTCTCCGGTATACTTGACCTAGAGTACTCTTCTACAGATTCTCGTATCGAGTTGTCTGTCGCGAACACTCTTTCGCTGGACATGTAGTATTATTTTGTCTTCTGCATATTCATCTTCGACGCTACTTTAACGCGTTGTCAGTTTAGGTCTGCGATATATTTGTTTTGCAATTCGTCGCTATCATGCTGAAAGAGCGCTCGACACCCCGTTCTTCGATCAGAAATGACGGCTTTCGTAGTATCTCGTACAAATTATACATAGGAAAATCGGGAATGTCGCCTAATGATGCACCGGGAACTCTTCGTACATAGCTGGTACGAGTTAAAAAAGAAACCATAAACCTTTGAAAACGCAGCAGCGCACCATTGGGGGAATGTACTGCTACCTTTGCCTATACGTTGCTTCTGATTGCGCAGTCACTGCGAGGTTATCGCGTGTCACTGATGTCATGCAATAACTTCCGAATGTCGCAAAGGCGAGCGCCTACTATACGCGCCGAACAAGCAGACCCTGCGGAGGCCAGCAACCGATAGCGAGGGCATAGTGGGGGTCAGTGTGGCGCCGCGGCGTGCGGTGGCAGTTTGGGGAACTAAAAAAACTGGCGACACGGGGAGCGGCGGCATGAGCAGGTCGGAAGTTTATAGAGGAGGTCGTGCTCCAAACACATTTGAGTTCACTGCCGGTCTCGAGCATATCAATGTCGGGAAGCTATTCAAGCTTTCAGATGGCAGCAACTGCGAAGCAGATAAGGCTGTTCTAACTAAGTTAAATAAATTAAGACTCGATCAAGAAAGCCCTACTGTGGCCGACACCTTCAGCTCAAACCTTTGAGACACCGAAGAACCAGCAGGTGTACTTGAATCAAGCATAGTTTGTTACGTGTCAGGATATCTAGTACAAGCATTTCTGAAAAAAGCACCATGCTCACAGTGAAGGGATCTCTTGAAAGACAAAAGCCAAGATTTGTCTTCACCAAACCAAATCTACATAATATTCAAAGCAGAGGAGGTGCAGGACAAGACTCTAGGTAATTTAACAGTGCCCACAGAAGCAGCTTTCAATTCTGTCAGAAAATTGGAAGAAGCGTTATCTGTTCAAATAGGTGCTGTAGCACACTTGAGAGGGTGTCAGAGAAACTGCTTCGTATTATGATGGAGGTGACTAATGGCCCATTCTGCAGTGCTCACTGTCGCAAATTGTTTCTGCAAATGTTTGTACATATTAAGATTCTCTGGTATTTGAAATTCAAAAACAGAGGCCAGGCAAACACTTGGAAGTCTGCTGCAAAAAGAAAGCTGCAAAAACTGATTTAGCAGTTCAAGACTATTGTTTGTGTGCTCATATGCGGTTGTGTTATAAATGTTCTGAGCAAAAAGGATACGCAATCCAAGGAGCTCGTGACTTGGTTGTACAATTTTACTTTTTGTCCATGTCTTTATAACCAATGTAGTGATATTTCCTACAGTATTGTTCTGACCACAAAGTGTTTGTAATGTATCTGTGTTGTGAATTAAGCGTGAGGTTACTTAAAAAGCGTGAACGTACAGAATGATTAAACCATACCTATTAGTTTCTGGGCACTTGCCGTGCTGTCAAGTGGGCTCTTTACCAAGAAAGATTGGAATTTTTCCAGCCCACTTGTCTGCAGTCATCTGCAAGCTGAACAAATTTTTTGCTACTCCGAGCCATTACTTGCCTCTTTGGACACAACTTAGCTGATTGCCTCTGCAGAGAGAAACTAGACGTTAGGATAATTTTTCATCCAGGGCGAATTCATTATAGGTTCGCTCCACCAGTTGAAATAGTTTGGATCCATAGAAATCTGATATATTCATTGTTTTTGCATAATTACGTGCTGAAACCACAATGCGATTATGAGGCGCATCACAGTGGGTACTCCGCATCAGTTTTTACCACCTGCGGTTCTTTAATGTGCACCTTAATCTGAGTAACACGTGTTTTCGGTTTTTGCACCCCACCGAAATGCCCGTCACAGCGGCCGCATCTGTTTTGTCGCCTAGTTTAACAAGGGGACAAAACAAAATAAATGTAGCCGTCGTGGAGAATTCACACCCATGTCCTCGCATTTACCAGCGCGGCATTTTACCTGCTAAGCTAAACTGGTCAAGCAACAAGCCAGTAGTTAGGAAAATCCGGATTCGGGTGGTTTCACAATGTGAAGTCAAAAGGTCGAGAGAAGGCAGCCAGTGAGTTGTGCACTGCAAGCTATCGTATTCTCTCCGCAAAGCTACCGGCCAGGTGATGTCCCAAAGAGGCTGCATAAAATTGGCACGAGGAAAGAGGGAAATTATTATAGTCTACACGAGCGTACACATACGTTTCGTAGCTCAGGTCTTCTTGCTTCTGCGTTTGTGCTTTATAAGCCACTACTTCACGATGCAACCGCGTTGTTTGTGTGTGAATGCTAGTGGGTATTTTGTCTTGTAATGATTTATGAATATGTAATAAAACATTATCAAATTTACTCATCGCCGGTGTTGTGTGCGGTTAATGCCAGTTGAGGCTTGGTGTCTCCTGGCACCTTCGTAGCATTCACACAGTTGGGGCACGGATGCACACGAAGACAGTTCAGAAGATTCATTACGACACTCGCAGGCTCGGTAAGTGAACAAAACGACGTGGCATATACATTTATTTCTTTTGAATGAGCACGGGCAACGGAGCGCACTGCACGGCGACCAAAAATGAGAAAATGCAGCCATATTGCCACAAAACTCACTTCCATTTCCGTTGTACAACGGCATCTCTGGTCGGCTACTTTAGTTCATAACGCCACCGCTACCCTTATTTCCATTGCACTGTCAAAGGTACAGTTTCCTTCTCTAAGTGTATAGGTGTTCTCTGATACTAGATGTTGCAAGCGCACAATTTGTATCATGTGGTTCTGTTTTCGTACTACCTCACATTCGTCTTTTCAGTAATAAACGCTCGAAGTGTCTATCTTGTTCTTTTTTGTATATTTCTTCACTCGCCACCTCACGTACCAAACCACACACAGCAACAGCGGGCGCGCGGCATGTCATGTTGTGCTGTGGATGGTACGAGCTACAGCGTACTCGGCCACAAACTGAGTGCAGGTTCTGACGAGCCAATCGAACAACGCGATCGATCGCACTAGCGAGACTAAGCTCGTCGCTGCATGAGCGCGTTTACAGGCTGCATTTATAATGTCTAAGGCTTGTGTGCAATGCAAACATTCTACACGTGGAAAGGCATGCTCTCAGTAAAAAAAATGAGTTTCGGAAATGGTCTGACTGACTTGCACAAACCGAAGCCCTGTGAGTGGTTTCACGGTTGGTAGTGGCTTCACTGACACAAACAGATACCAACAATTTTTATTTCTCATGCAGACTTATGACACAAAATCCATATTACACACTCAGCTATACAGCGGTTTCCTTAATGCAAAGTTTCTAAATAATGGTTCATTGGTCACACGTTTACGTCCGCGGCAGCTGCTCGCACTATCCTCATGGCTTCACATCCAAATTAAGAGTATTCGCGTAAATAGAACCTTTTCGACATTAAGCATCAACGCACTTACTTATTCATGTTCACAATCCCAGGCACAATGACAGCAACTGCCTCTAGAGTCACTAGAGTACTGCAAAGGCAGGCTGCACGCGGGCAACATTGGGCAGTGGCAACAATTTCCCTTCCAGACCGTCGGCGCATTGCTAGCGGGTATTGAGAAGTGACCATCTTTTCGCCTCGATGCCGTGTTACGCTCGGCAGAACTGGAATATATGTGTGGTTTCTTCAAGAGGATATCAAAAGTTATTTCGAGTCATCGACAGTTATGAATCGACTGCGCGGTAAGCGGTGTAACTAATGAAATGTGCAGCGAATGTTGCCATGTGCTCGCGAACTCTCTTCGTGGCTTCATCGGTCTCTTTTCGTGTCATGGCCGGGTGTGTTCGCTAGGTCCAGAGCTGTAAACATAGTTGCATTAGCGCAGTGACTTCGTGCGAGGTGCCATTTACTTCGACACTTTGCGCACCTTGACTGTGTGCGCTAGCTTTGCAGTCGGATTCAGGTTCACTTCATAGCACACTTGAGAACATTATCGAACAACATCGAGAACATTCAACATTGCGTCCTTCCGACTGATCGCTGACGCATGCCTTGCTGCGCACTATGCATGATGTTCAACTGGGTGTTATGTGTAATAGAAGTGGGTGTGTACGGTAATTGAAAGTTGTGCGTGACGTATTTTGTTTCGGTTCGGAACGCCACAGCCAAACGCACGGGCGAATCGGCGTGCAGTAGGTAGGTGCATCTTTTTTGTGAATACGTTGTCATTTCCTAACAGATCGCAGAAAGTAGGCCGTCAAAAATGATTGATAATTACTTCATTGTTTCATTTCCTTTTTTTGTCCCCTCATTCCCCACGTTGCAGTGCATTTGCAAATATTTTGCTATGTTCTGACAAGCAGTGTTTTTTTTTTTGTTGTTGACGGTTGCCAGCACGTAAACAGCTGGGGTTCGGCTTCTGCACTGCTTTGAATTTAGACTTTTTTTTTCATAATGCACTCTTATTAAAACTTCCTCGGCACAGTGCTTTATGTTCTTTTGATCAGAAATAGCACATCCCGGAAAATTTTTAAAGCGCATGCTACTGAAACACAGTACGTATATAGACCTAGGGCTTGCATGAAATCAATTCCCTCAATGCGTGAGAATGCGTGCCGTTTTCTTTTTTTTTTTGCTGGAAAATTTCTCACTATACTAAACAGTATTGTAAGAGTATGCTCGGCGCAATGCAGCATTAGCGACATTTTTTTGTTGCAAAAAATTTAAAAAATACGCTTAATATTGCCTTATACCAAGCTCATCAACAGAGTTCCACGCTTCTGTTTTGAGCATTTGCAAATGATCATGCCACAATTGCCCTCAAGATTACCAGTCAACAGTTTTATTTTAATAAACCTTTGATTTCGTTCTCGTGCGTGACACGCTTATAACTCGAAATGCATGCGCAATCTGTTCAACAGATCGAGATATAAACAGCCGAGCAAATAGAAAGGTATGTAGTATATAGTTTCCAATATCGCTGACATAGCAAACCTAAAAGGTGAAGTGTCCTGTCCCATGACAGCTTTTCAGCAATGTTCGTGTAGTTCGCTGCAGAAAGGAGTGTTCTTCGAGGGGGGCAAATTCATTCCGGCAACTATGCAGCCACGCAGAATGACACTCTTTGACGTTAATTTTTCCCACGGAATGCAAAAATAAACAAGATTCCCAGATTACGTTCGGTTGCTGGTGAGCTACTCTCTGGCATCCGCATGACGTGTTTAAAAAAGCGACGAAGTAACTCTAGGGACCATGGTAGAGACCATGATACTGCAAAATGTCGGGCACGTTCTGCATTCAACGCGCCTGCACCCAAAGCGCTTGGAAGGGATATGGTGGTGAGAGGTCACGTGATGCGAGTAAGCCAATCGCATCGGCGGCGGTGCGCAGAAAACAAATGCGACACTCCGAAATTTTTCCAGTGTCTCTAACCGCCTTGTGCGCACAGCGCACCAAAAAACTCCGTTGCCGCGGCGTCACAATCGAAATATGGGTGATATGGCATATGGCCGCACAACTCACTTTCTTGTAGCTAGCTCCTGTACGGGCTCGCTAGCTTTTTTGCGCCTTTGACAACATCACGAGAGCACCCCAAGTGATGTGATGATGATATAAGCTCACATAGGCGCGCCATGACATGCATGACGCGGCACATAAAGGTACCAAGCGTAGCCTCGGTGATCGGCTCCGGAAGCGCACCGGAGCCCATCGCGGAGGCCATGCACCAAAGACCGCTTGGGAGCAGTTTCGGCGCAATAATGCGTTTTGGAGCAAGATGGCGCAGTGTGGCGCAAATGGCACAGCACTTCCACCCCTGCATATGGAAAGTGGTACAGCATATGTGTCCGTTTGGAGCAACCCCCCCCCCCTAAACACTACTGTAGCCATGAGCGCGGTCCTTCTCGTCCCCTTTACGCTAGTATCTGTGTCCTATTACAATCCATACTAGCCTTGATTAGGACCTTTCACAGTGCAGCGTCCCTCCTCCCCATTTTGGATGAAAGCATGCCCATGACATCTGAACAGCAAGCAATGCAGGAAATTGTCAACAGGTGCAGAATACACACAGAGCATGGACACACAATAGTGCTGTGTCTTCAGAGGACTGCAGATTGCATTCGACTGCACACGATTATGCAAGAGCAGCTGCGTCAAAATGACCTTGCCTGGAAATGTCTCTTGACGATGCGGTCCTCCAGCGAGTGGAATGCAAGCACGGCCAGGCGTGCCCCTGGCCGCAGCCACCACCGCAGCAATGACAGGGCCCAGTGCAGCTCGTTCAGCTCGTTATTGACCAGGATGGCGCGCCATGAACGTCTTGGTAGCCGGGTGGCTCTCGGCCGCCCGGGAGTCCACACTGCTGCTGCTACGGCTGCACCATATGCACCATCACACTCTTCCAGTGGTAGCATGCTGCGTTTATTTTTTTTTTCGTATCTTTGCGTAATAAACTTTCAGAAACCTTATATTACGGCGCACTGTACTGGACCAGCCACTAGAAACATTTGGCTATGGGCAGGCCTGAGTATTTTTGCATGCACTTTTTCTGTGTTATTGAAAATAACGCTGCCCTTGATGGATCCACCGAACTGACTGAGGGAGTTGTCACGTCATTTCAAACAGTGAAAAAAGCTTAGTTTCGAATAGTGCATCTTCAAATGTACCAGAGAGCTGTAAAAATGACAACATTAAATATTACACGAGAAGGGACATGTTCAAAATTTCAAGAAATATAGACCCAATCAGCATACCTTCAGTATTACACAAAAATATTTATGGAGGTAATTTTGAACAGGTGAGATAAACACGTAGACTGAAGCAGCATACAGCTTCAGGAAGGGGTTTTCTGCACTGCTCACAGCCACGTGATCAATCAAACCGAGAAATCTACCGAGTACAACAATCCTTTTATACAGTTCAAATTCAATTTAACAACTGACGACCCCCTAGAATTATTTCGTTAAATCGGGAAGTTTGTACAATCAAAAAAGGTATTTTCGGCTCTTCGAACTCTAAAATTTAAAAACATAACACCCCAAAGGCTACCGGGCCATTGTTTTTACAGCCAATCCACACAGGCGCGGTAAAAGTCCCTGAGGGCGGCGCGTACACGGAGCCTCCCATGTTGCCCATACATAAGTGTCACCATGTCCGGCCGATGCGGGCCAGATAGTTGGTGATGTGAAGCTATGATGGGCTACGATGTGCGAGGACATGGAGAATGATTGCAGCGATTGTGCGAGCAGGCCAAGCCGGAAATATTTTAAGCTTCATTGGAGCATGGTTTGTTGCAGCGTGTATAGCGCTACGACGCTTGAGAAATGACCCATGTATCCAACAAAACCATGTATCCGCCTTATCGAGCCGAAAATTGCAAGGAGATGGTCAGCGCAATCTGACGCATAAATGACGGCGCAATCTTATGCATAAATGACGGCATGAGTCTGCACGAGGGCTAGCAATGTCACGTGTGGTTAGAATAGTCTACATGCACGACTAATCGGTTACAACCTATGTCAGTTCTGCCCACAAACCAGGAATGCCTGCCCGGAAAGGCAGTTGTGCTAGCTGGTTTCTGCTCGAATCATATATTTCTTCTCGGCTAATCTTTAAAGGTGCGTCGTTACTAACTCAGACATGAGTTTTGCTGAGCAACGATTGTCAGCGCCCTTGACAAAATTACATGGTCATTTAAGTTTTCGACCTAAAACCAGCGACACAAATGAATGTCTGTATGCGAAAGTAAACTACCTGAAACACTTGAGAAGCGCTTGATGTCACGAAAATGAGTAGGCGCTCCTAGATAGAGCACTTACGCAAATTCTCTGTGTGAGCCATGGCTGTGGGGTAGAGCTGGCATTCTCTCTTAGGTTGTAACCGAGTATAGACCAGAACACAGCGAATTCCATGCGCATCGCCATATTTGCATCGCGCGTCGCGCCATCTATTGCACACGCGACGAAACAACATGCGCGGGCTGCCACGCCAGCAGATGCTACACAGAGCAAACGTGAAACTTCCAAAACTCAGCCTGTTGGAGAGCATGTTTCGCGTCTTTTCTAGCCTGGACATTTTCGCTGATTTTATTGGAACATCAAGAACATCTTCCTCACAAGTCCACAATGTACAGTACGTGCTGAGTGGGCTGCGGCGAAGCAACTTCGTCAGATACGTACGCTGTGTTACATTTGAAAAAACGTTCTCGCTGCAGTACGCGTGAATCGTAATTGCACTGCAGCTCACGAAAGAGTGAAACGATGTTTTGTTGCCCCATATTACAAGTTGTGCACAAACTTTTGTGAAAGCTCATCATTTCAGCATGCATCGCGTAATAATTAGAGTACGCTTTACGGGTGGTTTCGCGGAACGTAATTTTTTGTTTCACGGGCGCTCTTACAATAATGCGTCTTGCTCACAAAAGTGTGCTATCAGAGAGTATAACCTGAAGTATCGTTCAGCGATCCCTTTTGGAAGCTACCTGCGCTATTTTATTCGTGTAACGATGGTGCTTTACAAGCGAAACTGTGCTACTCTTAGTTAAGCCGGTTAGCTACGCCTGCGACGTAATGGACGCTGGCGCGAGTACTGTTTACTTACGTGCCGATATATGTATTATGTGCAGCTGGATGCCTCGTGCAGTGATGCTACCGAGGACTTCTGATTTGGAGCAATTTTTGGAGCAGCAAAATTTCCGTTTTGGAGCACTTTGGAGCAGCAAAAGTTTCATCTTGGAGCACTTTGGAGCAGATAATTTTGCATCTGGGAGCACTTTGGAGCAGCGAATTTTACAACCTGGACTGCGATACAGAAGCATATTGCATTAACATTCAAGCACCTGAGTATTATTATGGGGCTCTTATGAAGGCTAGAAATATTTCGATTCATTGCAAATCTCATGGAAAAAATAATCTCAGAGCATAGGCGTGCGCACAGAGGGGCAGGGCCCCCCCCCCCAAATCACGTAAGAGGGGGGGGGGCGCAAAATCTGACCCGTACATTGACGCTTGCGATAGCAATTATATGGACACACTCGGTGGATTTTTGCCGTCGCCGTTGCCGTAATTTTCCGTATAAAGTCCAAATTAATAACATCACTACGCGCATTCTAGCCGCGGGTAAAAGCTCGCGAGCGCTGGCGACGAACGCGGCTGAAGCGGAGATTAAACTAGCCGGCCGTCTGTCTCCGCCGCAGTGACAGCGCATGAGATAACATCTTCCCGCGTGCGGGCCTGCCGTCGATTGCTGATCAAACAGAGAGGAAACGCCCCGCCCGTCTTTTGTAAGGAGCATGAAGGACGCCAGGGGAGCGGAAGGGGGGCGGGGGACCGCATCACTCGAAGGGCGCAGTCGCTTGCGCGCGCGCTATCTCGAGGCATCAGCAGACGGCTTGTAAACTTGCTGTTTTTACTTCTCAACGTTTACTTCGCGTTTTAGAGAATCTCCAGAA
>NW_023614860.1:0-30000 GCF_013339695.2 Rhipicephalus sanguineus
TGTTGCTTGGTTTGTTTGACGGACTGTTTCGCGTGTTAGCGCTTCTGTTCTTGAAAAAGGCCAGTTTACTTGCTTTTGGGAAGCCAGTGGAGCCACGCTGCCTTCGACCACCGACTTGGGATGCCGCCATTTTGTTAATTAGCTTCCTTAACTGAGGTGGTCAACCTCAGTTCGGAGCAACCACGTTTAGTGGGATAAATGCGGTTAGGCTTTCCGTCTAACTGGATGTAACTGCGTTTTAAGGGAACTAAGGTTTGCCGTAACTGGGGTTAGCGCGTTCGTGTAACAAGGGTATTACTCTCCCGCGCGTTCGCTCGCTCGGTCAAGACGCGTGACGTCACGGCGGCATTGAGCAGGCCAGACGTTTTTTTCTAGGTGGCGTTGGGCAGGCTAGCTGAGTAAAGTCCCTGAAAAATATAAAGTAGCGCCAACTGCGTCCCTTCGCCTCTGCCTCCTGTCCTAGCAGCTGCAGCAATGCCCCTAAGGTGTCCTCCGGGAAGCAACAGATTTTACCCGCTGTAGTGAAAACCTCTTCTTTCTGCTGTTGTACCGGTGGTTGGTGCCACTGGCACAGCAGGTCGGCATCGTGAAGCATCCAGAACCACCGTACGAACTGACTCAAGCGCGGTCGACCACGCACCGTGCACCGATCAAGTAAACAACCCAGACGAGGATGAACAAGATGGCGCTCGGACAACCTTCTCAAAAGCTAGTGCGCCACTCTAGCGATTTCTTAGCGCCGCCGAGTTTGCAGTGGCGCTCCCATCAGGAGCGAGCACTTTTGCACACTAAAATATTACGTACAGTGCAATTTTATGCTGTCAGACACCATGAAAAGACGCCACTTGCTTCTGTATACATTACATTGCCGTATTTATCGCTATTAGGAGCTGGCTCGCCAGGTTCTTAAAGGGACCGACAACTGCCCAGTATATGAAATGAGTTGACTCCACTGATGTAAAGATTGTCCGTTGCACTGACTCAGACTAACCCTGTTTTTTTCGTGAGAGATGGATTTATATTTTTATTTCTTAATTGATAGTCGCGAAAAATGACCTGTGGCGCCTCTGGCGGCAAAAAACATGAATGAACCGATCAAGACGGCCACGTGACCGTTGATTGCTGTACGCGGTCGACGATCTTATTGTTAGTATTGAAATATTGTTCGTTTCTTTATATTAAAATGTATTACTCCATAATAATGTACATATAGGCCTGCGTTAGAAGTATGCATTAAAGTGGCGCTGCCTTGGCGTCACGTAATGATCCCATGCTCGTCAGGGCGTCTTGAGCAACTTTTCAGCGTGCTCATGCAACCGTGCACGCAGTATCCAGGTGGCTAAGATTTTGGAGCGACATAGTTTTCCTACCTACACCTCGTCTCAGAAATGACGCGCGCTGCTACTCAGTGCAGCCGTGAATATGCACAGTTACGTTTTCGATTACTTGGCTTGGCTCGTGTATCAAGAGAGTAACGACGCCGGGACAAGCCATTCATGACACAGGCGCCGGCAACCTTGGGCGCAGGCGCACACAACGCTGTATAAATACCAGGAAGGTGTATAAAGCCACATTGTCTCATTGTAACAGCTTGCTATTTTCAAAAATGGTTGGAAAGCTCAAAATAAAGGTGGTTAAGCATAGTTGCAGTAACTCCTGCGAAAGCAGAACAACGACAGATTTCACAAGGGCTAGCGGCATCGCTATTAGTTCTCAGCGTTGCTGGAGCAAGCTTCCATGCGTGTTTGGAGCCTTTCAGATCGAAAAATACTGCTTATGAAATAACTACGTGCTTTTCGGATAAACCACTGCAGCTACAAACGCTACGAAGGGTGAGCTTCCTGTCGCGCCGTCAAAAACTGGGTCGAGAAAAATCAGTTGTCGGTCCCTTTAAGCTGGGGCGAAGTTACGCGCCGTAACCTGCATCCATCCTTTCAAAGCGTCGTCAAACGCGAAGAGGAACGCTACATGCGTCGTGTCTTCCCTCTAGCCTGGCCGTTAATTCTCACAGGGCGAGCGGGGAACGCGGTCGACGGCCAGGCGAGCGTCGGACAGCTATATTTAGGGCCATTTTGTCGTGCGCCTCTCGATGGCTGTTTTCAAATTGAAAGAACATTAGGAGCGTTGCGTCTGCAAGTGTCGACAGTGGAGAATCAGACGCTCTTAGATATTATATATATATATATATATATATATGTATATATATATATATATATATATATATATATATATATATATATATATATATATATATATATATATATATATATATATATATATATATATATATATATAGTTCCTCAACATTGTAACTTAAACAAACCTTGTGTATATATGTATATATAACAACGTGTGACACGTCTTGATATGATGGTAGAAGACTTGTACGGAAGATTCAAGGGTTTTCGCGATGTTCTCCGAGCCAGCTCCTGAATCACCATGCACTTCGCGGATATCGCATAATTTTTTTTCTTTCATACCCTTTATTTTACGGACTATTCCAACTGCGTCACCTAGAACTGCAGCGCCCACGGGCGCTCTAGAGGAAGAATTGCACAAGCCTCTCTTTCCCGCCAAGAGCCATGCTCTGCGAGCTTCGCAGCTCAATTAACTTCAACTGCAATCTACAAAGCGCACGAGTAATAGGTGCCTGTCCACTGACACGAATGGCGCTACTTTAGTTATTTTTCAGGGACTTTATAGCTGAAAAAAAAGATGGCTGATCTCTCTGTCATAGGAATCGGTATAGCACGAAAGTGAAACGTGTCGTCACAGAAGTAGTTGATTGTTTATTGGGCATTGGCATATGAGAGCTTGTACAATGTCTACTGTTTGGTAGATATAGCCCCGGCTCATGTGGACGCACTCACGTTGACGCCTGGTGGCACATCTCTGTAGCCATGACTATCGCCCATGATCACGATTGAACCCTTGTGGTAGCTGAAGTTTTTCACATTTAGGTGGACACCGCATATGGCGAATCCCACGCAAATATGGCATCAAGAAGCGCCTAGTAAACACCAATACTCGATATGCACTCCTTCAAAGCGCCGTGAAACGCGAAGAGAAACGCTACGCACGTCGTGTCTTCCCTCTGGTCTGGCCGTTAATTCTCACTGGGCGAGCGGGGAACGTGGCGCGACAGCCAGGCGAGCGTCGGAGAGCTATTTTTCGATATGGATGGATGCTAAGAGTGAGGCTTGGGATAAAGCCACCACCTCGCGGTGTGCTAAAGCGTTGGCGAAATTACACTTATTGGAAACGCGCCGAAGGGGACGGTCGTAGCAACGGCGCGTTTTTTAGGGGCGAAGCTCCTTAAGGCGGCACCCGTTCGTCCCTCGTAGTCGTAGTAGTGCGTAACCAGTCGTAACGCTAGTACCAGATCTTGACCTCCAAGGTGGTGCCGGTGGGAGATTTTTCCTGTGCGTTGTTGAACAATAAAAAATTCGCAGCGTGCGCGTTAACTAAAAGCCGAATTCTTCTGCCTCTCATTCCCCATTAGCAGCCATTGGCATGTTCCAGTAGGAAACGTTAGTAGAAGTAGAAGTGTAAGTGTTAGCTAAAAGCCGAGTTCTTCTGTCTCTCATTCCCATTAGCAGCCATTGTTTACCTCCAAGGTAGTGCCTGGTGAGATTTCTCCTGTGCGTGATTAAACAATAAAAATTTTGTTCAAAACGCCGTTGATTGATGAAATAAACCAACGAAAGACGCCAGATGTTTTCTAAAAGCAAAACGAAAGAACGCCAGATGTTTATAAAGCAAAACGAAAAGACGCCAGCTGCTTAACGAAAGACGCCAGATGTTTTCTAAAGCAATCGTTTTCTAAACAATGAAAATTCACAGCGTACATGTAAAATTAAAGTGCGCTGCAAGTCGTCATAACTCAGTGAACCTTTAGCATAAACGCGCCCGATCTCACGTCGGTGATGAACACTGATGATGTACTGGGCAGCATTCACGGAAGATTCACGGTTTACCGATGAACCTTCGCAGCTTCGCCCACTCATCATCATTCACTCCGTGGATATGCTGTAATTTTTTTTTCGAGCCTGAAGGCACACGTCACCGCCCCTTTATAAAAGCGATGCTCATAGCATCCATCCATCCATCCATCCATCCATCCATCTATCGAAGAGTACTGAGAGGAAAGTGTGAAAGATAAAAGGTGTGTTATTGTTTGCTCTGTTGTGTGTTTCGCGGTAGCTCAATGGGCTACCGCCGGGCAGCCATCGTCGCGGACCGAGAGGTCATGAATGCGACTCGTATTAACGGAATTTTTTCTTATAGTTTTTTTTTTCTTTGTGATTTGATGGCATTCACTTTGCTGACGTATTTCCGTGACGGAAATATGTCATGAAAGTATTGGTGGACCCTAGCATAAAACACTTTTGTGTGAAAAAAATTAAGCGTGGGTCTGCTATTGCAAACCACAAAGACCAGCGGAGCTACGTTAGCCGCTCCTGCTTAAACTAATTTTTTGATGGGCCTCCCCCAGCTCCGCTTATCTTTGGCGT
The DNA here is from genome assembly GCF_013339695.2 of Rhipicephalus sanguineus. Taxonomy (NCBI): domain Eukaryota; kingdom Metazoa; phylum Arthropoda; class Arachnida; order Ixodida; family Ixodidae; genus Rhipicephalus; species Rhipicephalus sanguineus. The sequence continues at coordinate 4,515 of NW_023614860.1, forward strand.
TTGCGATAGAAGAGCCACCCTTAATTCTTTATTCACATCGAGAAATTTCTAAGGAAGCGCCACGTCACTTCATTTGTGCCACTGCGACAGATAATCGCCGAAGTGAGCGTGCAGGCAACGCAAGCCCAGAAACATGTCTGAACATGCCCACGCAATGAGCACATTGGAACGCTAGCACAGCGTTGCTGCGCCGCCACAGACGCGTCCGTTCGTGCAGTGAACGCTCTTTCTGCGCCCATAGCACGAGCGTCGACCTTCTTGGTCTCATCACCGCTCGAGGTGGCCTTCTCCGCGGGACTTAGGCCTGCATTCATAAATCAACCTTATACTCATCATTTGCCTGCCTTACCTTTTCGGCTCGTTAACGTGTTTTCTAAACGAACCTTACGCTTTAATCCAATGATTCCGTAACCTTATCGCCGTGAAAAGGAAGCGTTTCCTAAGGTAGCCCGGCAGGTACTTTAAAGGACCCCTCACCAGGTATGACAATTTTTAGCTCACGAGCGCAATACGTACACTGGGCGTTCACAGTCACGTCTGCCAAAATTTGCAACGCTACGCGCCGCAGAAATGGGTGAAATTTCAAGCTGAACGCTGCCTGCCCTTCTTCTTGCGCGCACGCGCCCGTAGAATGAGGGGATGACGTACACGGTGGAATGGCCCTACCCCGGTGGTAGTGGGCCCTACGTAGACGGTAGTGCTGTGACGGCGGTCCTCTACGTAGACGACTGTGCTCTGACGTCGCCAACAGTAGCACATGACACTGCGATAATTGCTTGACACGACATGTGTAGTTTGTGTAATTTGTTGCTTCAACAGATGAATTTAAACTTGAGAGGAATAATGAGTCACACAAAGGGAATGTGTGCGTCTTTTTAGTTTTTTTGCGTGAATTGCAGCGAGATGCAGCGCCAATGTGTCTCCGTTTCGCATGCGTTCGTGTACCCGCGGTTAGCGTATCGAGCAAACGCAAGTCCTGGTAACGAAAGTAATGTCTGGCGCGTTCGAGCAATCATTATGCTCATTTATTCTCCCGCGTCTACCTTAATGTTCATAGGGCACTGGCTCTTTATACCGCTGGTCTCGTGACCTTAAAAGTGTCGCAGCTTTCACATCCGTCCCGCAGAAACAGGCAATGCACCACAAAGAACGCCGACACAATGCCCACGGCTGCTATATCAAAAGAAAGGTAGTGGCCATGCAACGCCGCTCGCGTGCTCGGGCTGGTTCGGCCGCGTCATGCGCGCGTGACCATGCATGCGCATGACGTGTTCATGGTTATGCGTCATGTGATCCTCTGGCTCCGCTGCCGAAGAGGGCAGGGAAGATATTTGGCTTACGAAGGCTACATGGCGCGAGTGGCAAGGGTTTGCAGCTCGCCTCCTCGCATTATGGTTTCGCGCCGTTACAAATAATTGTTTTTCTCAGCGCGTAATTAACCCATTTGAAACATTCTTGCTTCAGAATGCCCTTTATTCGGCACACAACAACTTCCACATTCTAACTAAAATTCGTCATGTGGCTTGGTGAGGGGCCCTTTAAGGCGCCACTTATGCAGCTCCTTATGGCTGATCACGCAAGCAGCTTTACAGACCCGATCGGTCTCGTCGTAACGTTAGGAAAATGTGACATACGCGATGGGCGTTCATATGTGCAATTAACGCTGCGAGGTCTCGGGAACCGTCAAAATTCAATGGAAGAGTTCGGCAACGGTGTGTCCCAGAGCAGATTTCGCTTTTCGACGCGAGACTTTCTCTAGCTCCTCCCCGAGCTGCTGTGGAAACGAGCTCCCACTATTGGCACCGTCCATTGACCAGAGGTATCTGCGTTGCTCGCAGTGACCCGTCCCAAGTTCGCTGACTGGCCACTAGGGGCATGCAGAAATACAGACGCGTGCACGCGTACCCCCTCTAGGCCGGCCACAGTACGTCCACTCATGCAGAGAGGAGACGCGTGCATCGCTTTTCCATTTAGACAAGGTCCGTGTCAACATGTCTTTTTTATCCGCAACGCTGTGCGTTCTTGCTCTGCAGTCACATTGGAAAACTCCACTGCACGGTGCCTACACGGCGATTTTCCCGTGCCATCACTCCATGAGCTGCTGGTGGCTGTATGTTTCTAGGACACAGTCACTTTTCAAATTGTGAATGATGATTTGGTGCACATAGCCTAGGCCACAATTCCCGGCATGTTTAAACGTGTAAAAAATATTGGAGGTAGGGCAGAAAGAGAGCATGTTTCGCTGCAGGATGAGATATTTTTGGGTTTTTTTTTCCACTCATGGTGCCGCTACTCGGTGCGCGCCCGCACATCGCTCTTGCGGCTGAGCTCTTTTTTTTACGCTGCTCCCACTTCCTCGTGTTGTCCGTCAGTAACATCGCCACCTATGACAACCATGTTTTTCTATCCCAACGCGACCCATTCAAGTCGGTGAGAAGCGCTGGATCTTAAGTGAAATTCAGTTTTTGTCTTTCGCCTGTCATAACAACATTAGCCACCATAACAACATATAGCCAAATAGCATGAATAAGTAAACGAATACGTAGGTACTCGATAGCAACGAATATGTATAACACATATAAAACTCAAAACCGCATACACGCGAGCACACGGATAAAAGCCCCTCCCAAGTTTACGAGTCTTTCGGTGCTTTCGTAGAAACCAGTGCTTCGTGGACCGGCGCGTCTATGGCAAGTGTCTATGACAACGCTAAAGATTTAACAAACAAATAGGACACCAAAGCTTGGACAGACGAGACGCGTCCTTTCCGCATGTTGCACGGACATGCGTTCCTGCATTTATTTATTTCTTGAGGAGCATGCAGGTACTTTTCCTTGCTGATAAGACACGCAGGAAGAAACATATAGGAGGTGCAGTTCTGCAACTGAAGTTAACCAGATGACGTCACGCTGACCGAGAGCCACCTCAAGCTGGCGTCGTCTGGCAGCAGGCAAGCGAATTGCCGCCGTTTGGGTTTTCGAAAGTACCGGTGACGCGCGTCCCTCCCACTGGGCCGCAGTCAAGGAGTGGGGACGCGGGGCGCGTTCGCTTCTTTTTACACCTTTTCCGTGGAAGAGTTGCGCCCGCTTTTTCAGGTTTCAACAAAATATTTGCGTCCCATCTTACGATAGCAAATGCCGAAGATCATACTGCGCGCAGCAGCGTTACTACAGCCCTCTAACCGACGCTGACCTGAGCTGTTACCACCGGCTGTTACTGTAAAGGCAATCCACCACAAAAATTAGCGTGCCCGCTCAAACAAACGCCGCTGTCATCTGCTCACGAACGCTGCGAAAGTTCAACGCGCGCGGCCCTGCTCCATCTTGCATGGCCTGCTCGCCCGGCCGGTAGCGCTTTATTATCTTTTCTTTTAGGGGCGAAGCTCCTTAGGGTGTGCGTCGTTCCCTCATCTGTAGTAGTAGTAGTAGTATGTAGCCAGCTCTAGTTTACTTAATTTCTCCCTAGAAGAGCAATTCACTAGATATCATAATTTAGAAGACATCGTAGTGTTCTTGATTTAATCACACTATAAACATACTTTGCGGGCGGTATACTCTAGTGAGCTTTCAACATTCCGGCAATGCAGTTTCCGAGATACGATGGTAGCGCCAGAAAACACAGCCTAGCGAGTAGACGCAGCAAAATCGAGCGTCTATCCTCCGCATCCTTCATGTTCAGAAACGCTCCTTGAACGTGACTTGCCACCGCCTCAATTCAGTGCGTTTGAAACGCGTTTGTAGCGTTTGTGCTGCCTTGGCACAGCCTGAAAAGAGCGCGTTCTAAACGCGTTTTTGCTGCATTGAAGGCGGTGGCAACATCCCTGAGGTGATTACGAACGCACGCAGGAAGCGTTCGTTGAAAGAGGCGCCCAAAAGGGAGACACTTGAGCGCGTCGATGTGTACAGCGAGCGTTTCATTTTCTTGGTATCCCTGGCGGCTGGTGCCCTCAACACTTAGGCGTTCCATAAGAGCTCCATCGCGCCCTCTGGTCAGTGACGGGTGCCTATCCGCCTCGTGCATCGGTATGGTGGCGCCACCGCTCGGCACAGGCGGTTGCACCCTCTCCCAACTCCCCATAGGATCCCATGCACCCATGCATTTTGAATGAAGTTTGCGATTTTGTTGCGCAAAAACAAACTACCGCCATCTCTCGACAATACGCCACACCGACGACGCAACACATCCTCTTGCTTCTACCGATATTGCATGCTCCAAGCTGACCCCTCTCTCCACTTTCATTTATTTCTTTCGGTGGCCGTGAGAGCGCGCGCTCTGCACTGTGCAGTAGTGCACCCGACAAGACCGGCTGTGCTCGTCGCTTTCGTTGTGTCTTCCTTGAACGTTGCAACGTTAATATTGTATTAAGGCGGTGGCCACACGTTGGACGACGAACCCTGATTTCGTTCAGCTGCCATCTCATCAGCGGCAATGTTTCAGACGCCTCAGTTGTGGACTTTTGTCCGTTGGTTGCTGGACAAGATGGCCTCCTGCAAAACCGCGTTTTTCCAGGTCAGCTGTGTGTGTAGTTTTCGGCATCGTAGCAGTTTGATGACGCGAGGACGTCAACTGATGCTACATCGTGGCAACCGCTGAAGTGACTGCAAGATTGACGACATTGTGCCAGAATATTCTAGCGTACTGTACGCGCACGATTGTGCTACTTAAAATACCGCGCTTCGCCTCGCGCCTCAACCTGGTACGACTGCGTGCAACAAGTGTGTTGTTATCGTTGTTGCGTCGGTTAACATTGAATCACAATTGGAATACCGTTTTTGCAAAGGTAAGTGAAGCTGTAAGTAGTTGCCCTTCTATATGCTCGCTACTCCACGAACATTACTTCTAGAATCGCATTTTATGTTCAGCTGCACGTACCAAAGGAGAATATAGCATACGAGATGCATTACACGCGTGCGCATTTCGTATATAAGTCTGAGTAATGCCATGCTCAATTTAAAGCGCATGTGTTAGAGGATTGTGGCTTCAATGGTGAAAGTGATTAGATATTCCGAAATATGTGATTGCAATGCAGTTAGAACTTTCTCATATGTTAACACGGTCTGTGAACAAAAAAAACGCTGTGTGAATGTATGTTGGTCATTTGCTGAAATACGTTCACGCATTACTATGCAGCTGTGTGACGGCTGTTAAAACGTTCAGCAAGTTAGATTTTGGTTTTCATGGCCTAGTTGAGTGCTACGAGTGTTGGGCGAAGATAAAAACGCGTGTCTTTTGTGCGTTTCTCAAGCAGGCACACAGCCGTAATAGTCATTGTTGTTGTACTGTTTGGGGTGTTCAATAAAACAAGAATTCTGTTTTGTACTGCAACAGTTTTATTTCATTTGTGTTAACAGATAACGCAAACAACTTGGACACATGCACGTAAGAAACGTACGCAGTGCATCGCGCGCACGCATAAAAAAACGGGCCTGTCGTTTTAAAACAAATAATATAGAATAATCGACGTAACAAACGGCATTGTTGTCTGGTGGAGCAGCGTCGGCAGTACAAATATCAAACCAGAATGAAAAATAAGTATAAAAACAGCGAGTAACGGGAGCTTTGCCCACGGCTTCTAGAGCTGCGCGTATCCACCTTTCGCCACCGTTCGCCGTTGGTGGCGCCACCAGTACAACTCCAAGCAGCAGCGCACGAGGCGGATAGCACATGATAAAGAAATTATTTCTAAGAAAAGCGCAAAGCACACCTTGAGCAAGATCTTTTGTTTTGGGACGCTTTATGTGCAGTAAACGCCGTGCATTGTTCGCGAAGCCGGAGCACTTGCACGATCGCGTTCCGTTGGCTTTCGTTGGGTATGCTACCGACCTCGCGTCGTGGAACGCGAAGAGGAACGCTACGACCATCGTGTCTTCCCTCTAGCCTTGCCGTTAATTCTCACGTGGCGAGCGGGGAACGCGGTCGCTCTTGGCCAAAGCCACCTAGAAAAAATATCAAGGCCTCCGAATCGCCTCCTCCAATCGTCAATACATCACGACAGTGAGATGACAGCGGTAGATGGGGGAGGGGGGAGGCAGTCAAAGCGACGCGCGCCGCGTCGTGAACGCAACAAACGCGCGCCGCGTTGTTCCGTAGAAGGAACGCGCGCGTCTTTCCAGAGCGGCCGTGATAGAGCATGCTGCATCACATGCGCGCTTGCTATCTGTCGCGTGCGCGTGGTTAATCATTCCCATTGTCATCCACTGAAGCGCAACGATGCCCGGCTGTATTGTGCACCAAACTGCAAGACAGATTTCCTTCAGACCCAATTATGCCGGCAGCGTGGACCAGAGCTGTTCCCCGGAAGGACTTCTTGCCAACGAAGTACACAGTGGTAAGCATTCCTTTTCTGTGTTGTTTATCATGGTTTCATATATATCGATTAGCATAGTGTCCAAAGTATCCGTTGATGGTTGCACGCTAGATGGGAATTCCGCACTTGTCGGCACGCTTGTTCTGCGTTTTGGTAGAGCTCATGTTTCTAACATCTTTTTATTTTGTTTCAGTTCTGTGAAAAGCATTTCTTGCCATGGGATTACTTGAAGACAACATCTTACACAGACGTCAAGACAGGAAAAGTTGTCGAAGTCACCCTGAAGAACAGTCGTCTGAAGCAAACTGCAGTGCCGAGCTTGTTTCCCAACTGCCCTGCCTACTTATCGCGTCCGCAACCATGCGTTCGGGAAGCACCGGATGTGAAAAGAGCGCGATTGGAAGCCGCTTGTTTGCACAATGCAATAATGCTTTCGCTGCAAACGCAAGCAGAAGAGGAAACCAAAAATAAGCTCAAAGCCTTGCCAGGATATCAGCATTCAGAATTCTGGACTGTAATTCACAAGGACTCCAAGGTTTACTTTTTGGACTTGGCTCTCCATTCTGCTCCAACCATCCGCACTTCGGTAATTGTGTCTACTGACCTTCGCATTGAAGTGTTTTTTGGTGAAACGGTCGTGAGAAATTGTGGTGATGTGCTAGTTCCTGAAAAGATATGCGACTTAAGAGATTTGAAGAGAGTGCTAGAGATCATCGAAAATCCGTCATCTACTGAGATCGGTGTCGACGTTACTAGAGCAAGTAAGCGGCGAACATTTTGCATGCGAGTTGCGAGAAGGGCATTTGGAGGTGCTGGAATTCTTGAAGAGTCAAGTTGATCTCGTTTTATGCATATCCCCTCATGCATACAGATTCTTGAGAAATTCGATGAAGCTTAAGATGCCGCATCCTGATACTATCAGGAGACTGTGTTCATCGTGTGATAATAACCCCGTAAAGGAGCAGCAAGAAGCTAGCTTTCTTTCTTATGCCAAGCGGATTGTAAGCACACTTAAAGAGCGTGAAAAGACTGTGACATTAATGCTTGATGAGGTTCATCTGCAGTCTTTTTTCGATTACAAGGCTGGCTTTGTAACGGGTGCTGCGGCAAATTCATCAACTGCGGCAAAGACTGCCCACGTATTTATGATACAGAGCCTTCTTTCTTCAAAGAAGGATGTTGTACACATTCTTCCCGTGGCGCAAATTGATGCTAAGGCACTACATGACTTCCTTCGGAAGCTTATTCTTGATCTCGAGGCATCTGGTTTTAGAATAATCACAGTGATCTCAGACAATAACTCCGTAAACAGAAAAGCTATGTCCTTCTTCGCTAAGCCCGCAAGTGTCAGCATTGTTTACCAGCATCCTGCTGACTCATCGCGACCCCTGTTTTTCGTGGTGGACCCAGTTCACATACTAAAGTGTATAAGAAATAACTGGCTCAATCAACGAAACATTGGAAAATGCATGTACTTTCCTGAACCTAAAAGTAATGAGGCTGAACCAGAGATACTTACAGAATCTTTCAAGGTATTGTGCGAGCTGCACGAAGCTGAAAAGCATGAGCTCTTGATGTTCTCGCCAACTCTTACTTTGAAAGCGCTGAACCCCTCCAACATGGAACGACAGGACGTTAAGCTTGCACTAAACGTTTTTAACTCGTCTACTGTTGCTGCTCTCAGTACCGCAACGTTCCAGCATGCTAAGGAAACATCTGAGTACGTTGACACCATATTGACTTGGTGGAACATTGTTAACGTAAAGACGCCAAGAAAAGGACAGCGGTTGCGAGATCATTTGCAAGGGCCAATAGTATCATCGTTGTGTCCGCATCTCGAGTTCCTGCAAAAAATAGTTGAGTGGCTTGATCACTGGGAAAGCCTCAGACATGACAATGGCCGCCTTACACGTGAAACGCTCGCAGCTTTCAGCCACACTACCCACGCCTTGCACGAACTAGCCATATACTGCCTGGAAGAGCTTCATTTTGAGTACGTTCTTTTAGACAAGTTTCAAACTGACTGCTTGGAGGATCGCTTCGGAAAGTATCGGCAACTGTCGGGTGCGAATTACCATGTGTCAATAAGGCAGATATACGAATCTGAAAAAAAAAAAACTGCGTTTGCAGAAGGTTTTGGACCTGCCAGATTTAGACATGCTACCAGCTCCGAGTGCGAATACATGGAGGACAGGTGTGCCGTCTGCGCACGGCCAGTTTGACGTCGCTGTGACTGATTGTGACATTCAGAAAAAAGCGTCAAGGCTTCCTGCAGTAACATACGTTGCCGGCTATTCGGCCCATGCAGCTTTAAAGGGCCCCTCACCAGGTGACCTAGCGAATTTTAGTTAGACATTGCAAGTTGTTGAGAGCCCAATAAAGAGCATTATGCCACAAGAATTTTTCTAATCGGTACGTTAGAAGCTGAGAAAAACAATAATTTGTAGCGGCGCGAAACCATAATGCGAGGAGGCGAGCTGCAAACCCTTGCCGCTCGCCCCGCGTAGCCTTCGCAAGCCAAATCCCTTCCCTGCCCTCTTCGCCACGCGAGCGGAAGGATCACATAACGCCTACGCATGATCACGTCATGCGCACAAAATGTCACGAGCGCATGACGCGCCCGAACCAGCCCGAGCCCCCGAGACGCGAGCGGTGTTGTGGCGGCGTTCTTTGCGCTTCGTCTCTGCAAGTTATGCCGAATGCGCCCTCGCCGATCACTTGGCTTTCAACCTATTACCATAGTCCCTCATGCTATTACTGAGCGCGAAAGCTGCAACATTTGTACGGACGCGAGACTAGCGGTGTGCCGCATGAACATCTAGTTAGACGCGGGAGGATAAATGAGCCTAATGAGCGCTGGAACGCGGTAGAATATTAGTTTCGTTGTAAAGGGTGGCGTCTGCACGATGCGCAAAGCGCGAGAACACGAACGCGTGCGAAACGGAGGTAGATTAGTCTCGAATCTCGCTGCGATTCGCAGTAAAAATTCAAAAATAAAACGCACACATTCCGTTTGTGTGTTTTATTATTGCTCTCAAGTTTTATTCATCCATTCAAGCAACAAATTACAAAAACTACGCGTCGTGTCAAATAATTATCGCAGTGTCACGTGCTACTGTTGGCGACGCCAGAGCACAGTCGTCTACGTAGAGGAGCGACGTCACAGCACTACTACCTACGCAGGGCCATTTTCTCATGTACGTCATCCCCTCATTCTCTAAAGCGCGCGCCCGCGAGAGGAAGGGCAAGCAGCGTTCAGCTTGAAATTTGACCCAATTACGCGGCGCGTAGCGTTGCAAATTTTGGCAGACGTAATCGTGAACGCCTAGTGCATGCATTGCGCTCGTCGGCTCAAAACTGTCAAACCTGGTGAGGGGCCCTTTAAAGAAATTGGCATGCGGATCTTGCAGGGAAAACCTTGTGATGCAAGACGTCGACCTAGATGATGCTGAGAATGCATTAATCACGAAGATGTCGAGGGGTGGGCTGAAGCTTCCACGAGCAGTTGTAGTTAACGCTGTGGTGTTTACTGAAATTATATTAGACAAGCTCAGGGCACCAGAATACTCCGCGCAATTTCTCAGCCTTCCTATGCAGAAAGACACTCTTGTCAGCCTTGTGTTCTCTGCCCTTGCAGACTATGAGGACCTAGATGTGTGTGATTCTGGTCATTCTGCACAGGAAGTAATGGAGCATGTTGTAAGTGCTGCAGCGGATACACTGCTGAACAACTTGTGCCGCACAGAAAACGACAAATTACGTAATGCCAAGAATGAGCGAAAGCTAAAGACCTTGAAGACCTGAGAGCTGTTTCTCGTTCCTTATGTTTTATTCATGATGCTCTGTTTTTTGGAAGATATTTGTATGCTTTTGTTGACAGAACCCTTGTAAAAATTGTGTGCCGTAGCTAGGCTTCACTTGCGCACAACATCATCATGCATTTTGATGCATGATGATGTTGCATTTGCAAATGCACAAATGCAGCGATGGACAAATGCAACGATGCATTTTGTCCATTCTAGATACTATCGTTGAAGCGCATTGTGATAGTTGTTTATCATTGGAACTCTCTATGTTACCGCATTTCACCATTGCGTACTTTTTTTGCACTGAGGGGAGAAATTTTGTTTTTGGCTGGGTCTTCGCCATTATCTCAACATTTCACTAAGACCAAGAGGAACGCGGTTGAGCTCTCGCGGGGTACGGACGCATCTCGCATGCGCTCCGTACCTTTTCGATAATATCTCCGCAACCGGCCCAAGTAGCCTGAACAATTTTGCCAGGGACCTTCGCTAAGTGGTCCGACACGCACACGGACCTTTGGAAGAACCGGCAAAGCAAGATTTTTCGGCTTTTAGCCGATTTCTGTAAGCGCCACGCTGCTCCGACGCTGGGTCCGGCGCTACCGACGCGAAGCCCGGCCTAACGACGCTTCGCTTCACCAGCCTGGATCGAGCAGTCAGGAATGGAATGAACCGTCGAAGGCGAGGATATTGACCCTGCTGAGCTGAACGATGGGACGTGGCAGCACCCAAAAGGATCGACCAACCCGCTGGACCCGCTAGACCTGCAAAAGCGTTTCGGACGCAAGAAAACCGACCTTTCCGAGCCTACCGCAGAGGTGGGCCTCACGGGCGCATCGGCTCCCGCCAAACGCAAGGTGCGTCCGCCGCGACTGCCGCGACGGAAACCTATGCCCCGCCTGCCTGAAGAAGATTACAAGATTGTGCTTCGACCCAAGTGTGCTGTGAACTTAACCAACATTGGCCTCGCTGCGCTCTTGGAATCGATTCACTCGACCATCACAATCGATGTCATGCAAGCCGAACTAGCCGACCAGGTGAGGGTGCACCCTATTAAGAGCACTATCACCATTAGCACGCCGGGCCGAGCGCGGGCGGACGCATACAGGACTATCGGACAACTACGCAGTGAAAAATATAACATCGACATGCCGGTGTCGGCATATGTGCCTGCCCCGGACGATTCCGTACGTGGGGTAGTGTACAAAGCCTACACAGACGAGACAGACCAGGCGATCCAATCTCAGCTTGCGAAGAAGAACCCACAGCTACCAATAGTGAACGCGAGAAGACTGGGCAGCTCCAAACATCTCGTGATCACTTTCGCCGGAAAGGACCTACCGAGTCTCGTTCGGTACCGATGCTTTACCTTGAATGTGTACCCATTCAGGGAGAGGCCGGAGGCATGCTTCAAGTGCCGGAAGCTGGGGCACCGCGCATAGGTATGCCAACTACCACGACCGCTTGCTCCAAGATGCCGAAGGTGTGGGGAGGAGCATTCATCGCCACCAGAGGGAGAAAAGCCAAACTGCACTCCGCTATGCGTAATTTGGCACGGTAAACACCTGACCGGCAGTCGCAGCTGCAAGTATCGTTTTGTTCAGTCCAAACATACTAGCAAGGATACAACCAGCATCGCAAATAGCCAGACAGAAACTCCAACCGCTATAGTGGACAGGCCATCCCGCTGCAAACAGAGAACCCAGGAGACCTTTCGAGACCGATCAGAATCCTTCCCTCCACTGTCGGGCCGGAGCCAGAGTCGGGGAAGATCTTCGTCTAGGCATGGCAGCACCGAGCAAGAAGAGACCAGCAAGCGGTTAGCCTGGGAAAGCGACACATCGGGTTACCAAGCCGATACAACACCACAAGGAAACCCCCAGCAAGGAGCTTCCTTGGAAGCCCGGCCACGGAGAGAACGATCGGCATCACGACCACGAGCGGGCCAACCAGGCTCCAGAGCCACTCAAGGAGCCTGTGGGGGCAGCAAGTCCGTAGCGCAGTCCCTGCCCAAGTCACCACAAGATCCGCAGGTGAGGGAGCTGGTGGAACAGGTAAAATTGCTTCAACAACAATTGGCAGCGGCCAATGACAAAATTCTACGGCTGGAAAACAAACAAAAACCTACCAGTACTTCACATATTCAAAACGCGAGCGGAACTGTGACCTTCGTTGAACGTGAGGCAGCAGCGAATGCTAGCATGGAAACTGATCATGTCCGGAGTGCAAAACGAAAGTCAGTTAGCCCGGTAGAGTCAATTGTGGAAAAGAGAGAAAAAGTAGAAATGCCAGACTCGCGAATAACAAAGCTTGAAGCTATGTTGGAAAATGTAATGACTAATATGACTAGTATGGCCAGCCAGGTCATGCAAATTAAACAACAGACAGATAGTATTTCTGCTCTACGTATGAGAGTAAAAGCACTTGTGATTCACACTGGACTAGAACGGGCACAAGAAGCACTTCCGGCCCATCCGCAATTTGAAAATTTGGAGGCCACAGATTTTCCGGAAGCGATAGCGACAACTACCACGCGCAACCTCGAGGCTCGACGCCCTGCAGGAGGCCCAATTAGATCACACAGTGCTAGCTCAGCGCGAGTGGAACCTCACAAGCGTTCGTGATGGCTGGCGCACCCATAACAATATGGCAATGGAATTGCAGAGGCTTCGGTCGAAAACGCCGAGCTCTGGAATAATCCAAAATCACCAAATTAAACCTGATATCCTGGCCCTCCAGGAAACGAGAGTTGAGGCTAAACTATCTGGCTTTACAGCCTATAATGAAATCCCACTCGCAGGCGTCTCTCCGGCCGCAGCACTCATGATCCACAGAAATTTAACGGCTAATCGAATAGCCTTAGAATGCGACGCATTATCTTATACCTTTCTCGAAATTCTACCAAAGCGATGATTCGATCAAAGCTTATACATTCTAAACGTATATAGCCCCCCAAAAGACAAGAGCCAAGCGGCGTCCAAACAAATGGATAAAGCCTATAAATACGCTAACAGAGCCCCACTTGTAGTGCTCGGCGATTTTAACGCCCAACACTCGGCTTGGGGCTATCAAAAATGCAAAAAGAAGGGTACACAGATCTGGCAGACCGCTCAAAATCTCGGCTTTACCCTGCTAAACGACCCGGAACGCCCTACGCGCATAGGTAACAGTGTTAGCCATAACACCTCACCCGATTTAACTTTCGTGAGAAACATTGAGCATGTCACATGGGAGAATACGGCGGCAAATGTGGGAAGCGATCACTACATTTTGACCACCACAATTTCCTCTAAGGACTATAAAAGATATAGGCCTAAAGTTAAGCACATGAGGTGGGACTCTTTTCGTTATATCCGCAGTAAACATAAACCTGCGTCGATCACCAACCTCGAAGAGTGGGTGTCCACCCTCCTGCAAGGTTCACATAGTGCAACTACGGAGGTGGAAACTGAGGAAGACGGTCCGATCCCAGACGCTAGGCTAGTCCACCTGTGGCAAGCACAGAAAAGCCTTCAAAAACGATGGCTCATGCACAAACACAACAGAAATCTTCGCAAGCGAATCGCTCACATCGAAAAAGAGATTGAGCAATACTCCCAACAGCTCGGTAAAGAGCACTGGCATCAAATGTGTGATCGTTTAAACGGGCAGCTAGGATGCAAGAATACGTGGTTCCTCCTCAAACACCTAATCGATCCTATTCACACCAAAACAACATCGCAGAAAAACTTACAGAGAGTAGTGCACTCCTTTCCAGTACACAATGATTCGCTTATTAAAGAGCTCAAGGAACGTTACTTTAACACTACCACGGATCTCCCAACAATAGATACCTATACCGGGGAAAACAACGAGGTACTCGATAGAGATATTACAGAATCTGAGGTTAGGGCAGTCCTAAACCAAATCAAAAGCACGGCAGCAGCCGGTGAAGACAGAATCACTAATAAAATGCTGCGCAATTTAGACGACAACTCTGTAAAGCAGGTCACCGAGCTCTTAAACAACCACTGGAAAGAGGGAACAATACCGACCAGTTGGGAGCACGCTAAAGTAATTTTCATACCCAAGCCAGGCAAAAAGCTAGATCTGGAAAACCTCCGTCCTATTTCTCTAACTTCGTGTCTCGGTAAAGTTATGAAGCACGTTATCTTAAACAGACTCAATGAATACGTAGAACAAGAGAACCTCTTTCCGGGTACCATGATTGGTTTTAGGCCAAATCTATCCACACAGGATATCATGTGGCAAATTCAAAACGGCGTTCTCCATTCAGGTCCCATTAGAGCTACACGCACTATTCTTGGATTGGACGTTAGCGAAGCCTTTGACAACGTGTCCCATGAATCGATCCTAGCCAATTTATCCGAAATGAATGTAGGACAGCGAATGCATAGCTACATTGCGGATTTCCTTAAAGAAAGGACAGCCGAGTTTCACCTAGGGGAAGTTACGAGTGGAAAGTTCCTTTTAGGGACCAGGGGCACTCCTCAGGGTGCGGTCCTCTCGCCCTTCTAGTTCAATGTCACCATGCGAACTCTACCCTCCCTCCTAGGGAAAATACCGCTTATCAAGCACTCTATATACGCGGATGATATCACCATTTGGACTAACAGTGGATCGGATGGGGAAATCACAGATGCACTCCAAAAAGCAGCTGACACGGTGCAGAGCTTCGTCCGGCGTAACGGATTTGCGTGCTCTCCTAAAAAATCTGAATTACTAATTATTAGAAACAAATCTGCCAAAACTGAGACGGCGGGAGATGCGGTTACCCCCATACAGGTGATTATGGAGGATGGACCAGTCCCGCCAGTCTTAAAGATACGAGTCCTAGGAATGCTGGTGCAGCACAATACGCACAATTCTGAAGCGATAACGAGGCTGCAAGCCACGGCCCGCCGGATATGCGGCCTCCTTAGGCGCGTAGCCACGCGGCATCACGGAATGAAGGAGGAAGACCTATGCCGGCTGACTGAAGCTTTCCTGGTCAGCCGCATTGTATACTCCTTCCCATACTACCACCTACGCCTTTCGGATAAAGCAAAAATCAACAGCATAATACGTACTGCATATAAGGCGGCTCTAGGACTCCCTAAGTATGCCAGCACTGAACAAATGCTCAACTTGGGCATCTACAATACCCTTGAATAGCTTATTGAGGCACACAAAATAGCACAGCAGGTCCGTTTGTCTCGCACGGAGGTGGGTAGGCAAATATTACACAATCTGGGGTTGAACCCCCTCATGGAATCAGCGGGAAGAATTCCATTGCGGCAGGCAATTAGGCGTCGTTTGGTAGTGAAGCCAATTCCAAAGAACATGTTAGCTGGTAGACATGAGGGAAGGCGGTCTGCCAGAGCTAGGGCCCTACAGGACAAGTATCACAACGACAAAACTGCAGTGTACGTAGATGCAGCAAAACGGAACGAACAGCTATACGTCGTGAGTGTAGTGACCGGAGAGAGGCGAATCTCAAACGCTGCTTCTGTTAAAGTCCCATCCGCTCTGGAGGCGAAAGAAACTGCCATCGCGCTGGCCATCACGAGCACTTCCGCTCGGACGGTCATAAGCGATTCTAAACGAGCAATAACGAATTTCGCTAAAGGCAGCGTAGCCGTCCCTGCGGCAAGGATCCTTAAACAGACCGGGGAAAAGCAACCGTCGAGCTTGTGTGGGCCCCTGCCCACTCGGGGAACCCGGGGAATGAGGAGGCGCATCGTGTATCCCGAGGTCTAACTAACCGGGAGGTGCGACCCTCGGACCCTGTTTTCCCGGGTGAGGGACTGATTTCTTATAATGACGTCACTAAGTACTACGCAAACGAACGGAGGCTTTACCCTCCGCCAGATGACGACCTCACGAGAACGCAGGCCACAATCCTACGCCGCATACAAACGCACTCTTTCACCAGTCCTCATATACTGGCAATTATCACGAACGGAGAATTCGAACCAAACTGTCAAAATTGTACTCAAAATGCACTAGCTACCCAAGATCACATCTTGTGGGGATGCGGCGGTTTTCCCCCTCCAAAATCGCTCCTACCAGCTCGCTCAAAATTAACATGGGATGAACTTATCAGAACTCCCGACCGGGAGAAACAGCTGGCCATCGTTTCCTGGGCCGAAAGAGTCGCTTCCCGCGTGGAGCCACCCTGAGGCGTCAGTTGACTCTTAGTTCAATAAAGTTGATACCACCACCACCATGAAGACCAAAGTGACCAGCAAACAGGGCGGGTGGAAATAAAAAAAATCACACCATATCCACGGAGCGAATGATGATCAGTGGGCGAAGCTGCGGAGGTTCATCGGTAAACCGTGAATCTTCCGTGAATTCTGCCCAGTACATCATCACCGACGTGAGATCGGGCGCGTTTATACTAAAGGTTCGGTGAGAGTTATGACGATTTGCAGCTCACTTTAATTTTACATGTACGCTGTGAATTTTCATTGTTTAGAAAACCATTGCTTTAGAAAACTTCTGGCGTCTTTCGTTAATTAGCTGGCGTCTTTAATTAGCTGGCGCCGCCGCCGTTGTCCGTAACCAGTATCGATAGAAATAAGAAAAAAACGGAATAGGAAAAAAATTCCAGGACGGAAAGAGGTTCGAACGTGGGCCCTCTGCGTGGGAGCCCAGTATTCAACCTCTGAGCCATGCCGGTGCTTGAAACTGCTCTGAAAAAGGTCCTATACAGGCTTCATGTCGGGAAGGAACCACATTACCATATGCAATATAGCGTGGTAGAAGAGTAAAATAAGCACCAAGCGTCGCACAACACGAATTCTGTAACCAGGCGTCACACAATGCAAATTGCGCAACGAGTAGGTTGTTGAATGCTTCCAACCCATTACAAAGGGCTCTGCCATAATTCCGCATCGTCATCAGGCACAGCATCAACAAAGTTCGCATAATGCCTTACATGCGTTTAGCAGGTACCAACGCTCTCCGTAGAATGACGAAAAATGGCACAGTGCCTGCTGCCCTACTTCTAAAAAATTACAGTGATTTATAGCGTAGTGGGTTCCTCTCAAGTGCACTTGTATTGGTTGCCGAGGAAGCCCATAAGCGCGTGATCCATTTATTTCCTTGGGGTCTCAGTAAAGTTCTTCGCCCCCCCCCGGTCCCTCTCCCACGTCAACGTATGTTATACAGCATGACGCGAGAGGGAAATAGCGACCGGGCGTCACCCAATGCAAATTACATAACTGGTGGGCCGTTTAAAGATTCCAACCCATTACCAAGGGCTGAGCCATAATTCTTCATCGTCATCAGTTCTCGCGTCAACAAAGTGCACATAATGCCTTATAGACGTGTAGCTGGTGCCTCGCTTCTCCGCAGAATGACAAATAATGGCTTAGTAGGTGCTTCCCGACTTCACAAAAATTGTGATTTATGGCGTAGTGGGTACCTTTCTAGTGCACTCGTATTGTAGCCCCAAGAGAGCTTAACGGGCTCTAGAAACGCCGCTCTTCCAGCTTTCGCTGTGACTGTGCTGCGGTTTTAGCGCAGGCCTGGCGTTTTTGTTTAATCACGCACAGGGGAAATCTCACCAGGCACTACCTTGGAGGTAAACAATGGCTGCTAATGGGAATGAGAGACAGAAGAAGTCGGCTTTTAGCTAACACTTACACTTCTACTAACGTTTCCTACTGGAACATGCCAATGGCTGCTAATGGGGAATGAGAGACAGAAGAATTCGGCTTTTAGTTAACGCGCACGCTGTGAATTTTTTATTGTTCAACAACGCACAGGAAAAATCTCCCACCGGCACCACCTTGGAGGTCAAGATCTGGTACTAGCGTTACGACTGGTTACGCACTACGACTACTACGACTACGAGGGACGAACGGGTGCCGCCTTAAGGAGCTTCGCCCCTAAAAAAATACACGATCAGAGATTGTACAAGAAGGCTGAAGCTCGTTTTGTGCGAATCATTTCTGCATGGCGCTATTATGATAAAACGTACAACAATAAAATGAACCTTGATATTCTTGTGTCTAGCCCTGCTTTACAAATTGCGAAAATGCACATGATCAATGCAAATACACGCTTTAAACTGTTTATTGAAGAAGTGAGTTATTTATAATTTGTCATTAAAGTATAATATGTGCCTTCACTGTGCCGTTCTGCTCTTTCATAGTCACTTCTGTCTACGACTATAGTGACAAAGTCTGCTTTCTATAGCATTTGTCAAGCATTCACGCCCAAAAGCACAATAAGAGATGTAATGTTACGATACACACAAAAACAATGTTTCTAGCACATTATTCTAAGTAAAGGGTACGAAAATGACGCTTGGTATGATGGTGTAGATTGCGGCGAACCGGCGCGAGGTACTTAGTTTTTGCGTTCAAAATACGTGTCGCGTTGGGGCCGAATCATATACAGTGCTGGATAAACTTGGAGGACAGCGCTAATTTTTCGAAGCCATAAACAACGACTCGCAAAGTGACTACCTGCAAGCGCGATGAACCTAGACGCGTCGAAGCCAACGGTCCGGCCCATCTCGCTAGCGTGACGTCACATCGGCGTTCGGAGGCGTTGATATTTTTTCTAGGTGGCTTTGGCTCAACTTGGGGAGAGCAGTAAGCTGTCCCAGTCAACTTGGGGAGAGCAGTAAGCTGTCCCAGTTGGTACTGTGAACTGCGGAAGGGCAACCGCAGCTGCCAATGGAGCCGAATTAATAGGAGTGGCACAAGGCTGGTCTTCCATTTCAGCACTAATTGTGGCGCATGTTTGTTGGATAACTTCTTGCTCAGATTATGTGTTTATTTCGGGAGTCCTCTCGTCTATGTCAAACAACGAAGTCATTTTCCTTAAGAAACGCGAAACCTTATTTAAAACCCTCAGCTGTTACGAGCAGGTGCTGCGACAAGGCTGGCACATCCACTACAAACGCTGCCCGCTTGCACACGGGACTGTTACTGAATCGGTGCACTTGGGCTGCAGAAACGCGTTGCGCGGCTTAGCTGAAGAACAGCAAGATTTGCGCTACAGATCCGATCGCGTTGTGTTATTAAAGACGATAGTCTTTCTTGGGGAACTTAAACGCAGAAATTTTGGTCTGTCTTTCTGTCTTTGTGTTTGTCGGCACGTCACCCGATTCAGCCAACCGGCCAAAGTTGAACCACTTGCTTACCGCCCACCCATCTTGAACTGGTACGGCTGTTCATACTTGTGAACGTTGTCGATCAAAAAGTAAATATTACGCATATCTGAGGCATAACATCATTAGGTAAGTATTAGGTGGTGTGTTCATTTAATAGAAAATACATAGATACGCAATTTTAAAGACCTTGATGGTATGCGTTTAACGTTGAGACAGTAACGCGTTTATTAAAAGATTGCCACAGCTGAAGCGATCAGCGGTCCAAGCCGAGCAAGCGCGAGCGCCAACAACAACCGTCTTCGTCTTCTTTCGCAGGCGTTCTTGTCTGCGCCCTACCATGTTACAAATCACTCCCCCGCGGAAAAGGGCGCAACCTTGCGACCTAAGGAACAGGTGCAATTGGTGGGTCATAATGCGGCTTCAGTCGATCAACGTGAACAGTCTCGCGTCCGCGACGACGGCGGTCGGTAGATGATTGAACAGGCTAAATCATATAGTTAACTGGGGATGCTTGACGTAGGACGCGGTAGGGGCCTTCGTACTTAGACAGTAGCTAGGCCAGGAGCGGAGGAGGGAACGCGAAGCCACACCAACGTTCCAGGCGAATACGACTGAGGAGACAGGTTTTCGTCGTGACGGTCCTTCTGGCCCTACTCGCCCTACAATGTTACAACCCTAGTTTCTTAGGGTGCGCTGAAAATGCGACTGCGCTGAAACTTGTCTTCCTCCGTGCCCTCTGCACAAGCTCATGTTGTGTTTCGGTTTCGGTTCAGTATTGCATTGTACGAATGACAGGGGGCGCCGCTCTGGCATTCCTGTTTTACCCAGGCGACGTGTAAGTAAGAGAGTTTGTGGAGAGTACTCGTTGAGTGCGGACGTTTCTTCTCCTTCGGCGCATCGCGCCAAACAGCGTGTTCGGGCTGGCCGGCGTCCCCACCGGTCGCGTTGGTCACCGCCGGTCTTCGCCTGCCGCTGCGCCGGGACTACCAGCCCGCAACACAGCACTCATGTTTCCCGACGTATTGCCAGATGGCGTCCATATCTCACCCAGTGCCTCTTCTATCGTCTTTAGACGACATTTGCAGCGAAGCACGCAGATACGCGGCCAACGTTTTCTAAGAGCATCAAGTTGCCAACGGTCCCAATGCCACTGTCCATGTCTCAAATATAACGAGCTTATTGTGGGGCAGTGCGACAATGAAGGCGAGAGGGAAGGCGTGAGATAAAAAAATTACACCATTTCCCGCTATAGGCGACCATGAGGCGATGCGAAGCCGGAGCACTTGCACGATCGCGTTCCGTTGGCGTTCGTTGGGCATGTTACCGACCGCGCGTTGTGGAACGCGAAGAGGAACGCTGCGCGCGTCTTGTCGTCCCTCTAGCCTGGCCGTTAATTCTCACAGGGCGAGCGGGGAGCGCGGTCGACAGGCGCGCGAGAGGGCGGCAGCGTAGAAGAGGAGAGAAAGGGGGAGGGGAACCATGCGCTGGTGCTCATCGCGGCGTTGCGCAGGAGACAATTTCGGCATGTCTAGCTTGCGTTCAGAGGAAGATTGGAGAGGGGGAGGGGAAGTAGATAGAGGGAAAGTAGAAAGGGGAAGTTGAGAGGGAGAGTGTTTGGGGAAGGTATGCGCATGCGCAGTAAGTGTGGTCACCCCGCACACCACCACCACAGGTTTGAAGTTTGAACTCCGCTATAAGATGCTTAGCATCTAAGACTACAGGATAAATTATCCTATCGGTTACATGAAGGCAATAGTTACTGTAGACGCAAATGAAAAAGCTCGCCATAAGGCCCATGCTTAGAATGTCGCACCACAATAGCAGTGAATTTGGCGCTATTGCACTACAGTGCGAGCATTACCAGCCCCTCAGACGCCTGCTAGGGTTGACAGTGGTATTCTGTTTCCATCGAAATATAGAAGGTGAGCTCACGCGTAGTAGAGTAGTAAATACGCGTCATCAGAACACGTCGAAGACGACGCACTGCGACTCACAACTCAGTCAGAAGACGCGCCATCGGCCACGATCTCGAACTCGAAGTGCCTGCAAACGCATGTTTCTGCGCCGCGAGTTCGGCGCAGATAGAATTCCTTAAATGACTTGAAGCTTTGTCAGAATTCTGCTACGTGAGCCTAAAACAGTGTCTGCTTGTTTTTAATTTGTCAACATGAACGTGATTTATTTACATTGCCACTAACTTTGAAAAGAGCTAATTTTAGCCGATCTCTGAATAAGTGAAAAGGCAACAGCGACAGTGGTAAGCTAAAGGTGGTGTTCTTTTGATCGGCGCCCTTCCGGCCCATCTTTTCCTCTAAAGTATGTCCTAACTCTATGGCTTCACGTGTGAGCGCCTGACGTATTACTTTTCTTATTTTCTTTCTTCCTTTGATTATTTCTTTCTTGCTAGCTTGTTTTCTTCTTTTTTCCTTTGTCATTATGCCATACATCCTTTTAACTGTTTCCTTCTTATATGCCAGAAATTGGATCTACATCCACGTGCTTAGCCAACACCACCTAGAAAGAAAATTCAGGCGTGCTCACTGCCGCCGTGACGTCACGCGTCTTGGCCGAGCGAGCGAACACGTGGGAGACTGATGCCATTGCCACCATCGTCTCCCATGAAAAGATAAAATGTTCTCGGCGAGTTTTACATGCGCAACAGCTTTATTTTGCCTTTTGCGTCGGGATCGGCGCTGTTTTAAGCAATGTGTTGTGCTTTGTAGTCTATGGTGATTGATCTGTAATCGATTTGTTATTCCACTTAAAAATAATAAAAGATTGTACGCTATTGACCGTGTGACCGATTTATAGGAGCAAAGGTTGATGGCCCAACAAAGTTACGAAATAAGTAAGGTAATTTTTATTCACATTTTATGCTTTATTTAGACACACACACACACACTGTCCAGAAAATGTGCGGGAACTGTTCCTATTCATTTGCTAAATTGGGAAACAATGTCGGCACCGCGTCCAGAGTAAGGAGAGTAGCCCCCATGGGAGCTTCTACTATCCTGCCGGTTCATGGATCGGTGTACTTGGTAGTTGTCCTTAAGTACTCCGTCTTGAAATGGAGCTCACACTACCTAGAAACAATGAAAAAAAAGCGGTTTATCGCAGCTTTCTGCTCCACGTGCCCCTTAATTCAGCAGTAACGAAACAAGAAAATTTATGACGCGTCTACATGCATCCCAGTTCAGCTGACTTGCAACAGTACAATTTCAAGGAAATAAATTAGGCGAAGGTGCTGGCCAGACTGGCGCGTATATATAATACCGCGAATAGGTTGTCGGAGCACCGGTAAGAAATACTATGTACAAAACAGATGCACGACGCCACGCACCGGCACTCCTTAAGTTTTCTGGACCAAGTAATCGGAGGTGTTAAAAGCAGCCCGCGGTGCTATGCGCAAATAGCGAAATGTTTACCACCACTCAAAGAAAAACGCCTATTCTGAGAATATAGTGCCACGAGCGTTTGTTGCTTCATTTTGTTGTGTTCGGGGTACGAGCAGCGGAGTGTAAAACGCACGCTCCGCTTGTTAAGTCGGTTGAGTGGAATGAAGGTGCGTCTACTTCGTTTCGCCGTCTTTTTACATTATATTTGCTATTATTACCGTCCCCTATACTTTCCTTGGCATTATTGCCTGTTAGGTCTCATTAATATTGTGTATTACAAAAAAAACGAGCCCTTAAAATTTACACTTCTTTCCCTCATTCATAGCGAGGGTCTCGTTCTGGCAGACTTGATGTTTTCGAGTAGCATGCGAGGGATTATTGGTCAGCTGCCAGCTCCTAATAAGTTCACGTGCTACGTTATGCAACAGGCAGAAAAAAACGCAAGGCCACTGCGCATGCGCCTACTCTCTCTCCCACTCTCCCCCTTTACGCAGGTGTTCAGTCGCTTTCTCTCCTCTCCTCCCCCGCGCTGCGCCCGCGGCCCAGCCTCTCCTCCCACGTGATGCAGCCGCGCCGCAGCCAAATACAGCCTGTAACCCACTCTCTCCTCTCCGTCCCCCATTTCATGTGTACATAAGCGCGAGTGCGTCCGCTCAGCTTCCGTCATTCTCACTTTGCTCCCGTTAAGATGAGTTGTAACGTCAAGGTCGGCGCCACTCGTTCATTCGGCGTCGGCGCTAATAGGAAGCAGCGCACAAACACAAGGTAATGATAACACAAACACTAAGTGCAAACCCCACACACTAACGGAAACGCCGATGAACGTAACGGAAACTTGGTGTACGCCCGAAATGCTGCTTCGCATCCCGTCATGGTTCCCTTTAGTGGGAGATGGTGTAATGTTTTTTATTCATATTTCCCTGTGCATCACCTTTGAGCAGTTTCTTTGGCTGCAGTAGCAGCAAAGATGAAGAGAACATGCATCGGTAGATCACGGTTGTAAGTCGCGCGCATGCGTTTGTTCAGACCGCTTTTGTTTTGCTTCTTTCTATTTAAAAGGACTGATACAGTCATTATTGAACGGCGTGCACCGTCCTGAAAGGAACAGCGTGGGAGACGACGCTTGCGCTAGCGCCGCTTTATGCTCCTGCGCGTAGAACTGCCGGTCTCGCAGATTATCGCCGTTGTATAGCGCTGATACTGCGTGTGGTCGATGCTCGCAAAATATAGTTAAAAATTTCTGGACGCTGTACACTGTGTACTGCTGTAATTTGACTTTCCGTTTCCCGGTCCCAAGTTCGGCCAAATAAAGTTTCATGTTGGACATACACACCACCTGCTGCCTTCGTCATCGTCACGACCCCGTGAAAATATCTTACCTAGCTTATTGAGAGCTGTAAAAACAACGCTGACGCCGCAACTACTTTCCATTTTCGTTAGCCTGTGAGATAAGCAAAAATGAATGTATGCCACACCAACGACGCGCTTTCGTAGCGTTAGCTACGCTTGCGTAGCCGGAGCCGATTTCACGCGGAGCGTCATGAGCCGTGCTGTGCATGCGCAAGGATCAGTGATGTCACACATCTGGGTCACCGGAGCTGGCATCTCACGCGCTCTCCGACACCGCCGCGCGCGGCTCGCCGCTGCAGGTCTGCGCATTCGATTGGAGTGACGTCGTAGCCACGGCAGACACACTGGCGCCGGCGCGCGCGCGGCTATTCGCCTTCGCCGTACAGTCGCCGTCTGACACTGCCCTGGGGCCGCTTGATAGTACATCTGACTGGCGTTTGCAGGTGGGTAACGCCATGGATAAAGTAGCGCAAATGCTGCCCTACTGAAAAATTCCTATATATACAGGACCCATACATATGATGTTATTGGATACAGGTCGTATAGGGGATACGGCTTTATAGGTGATACAGGTTTATAGGTGATACAGGTTTATAGGTGATATAGGTTGTATAGGTGATATAGGTCGTATAGGTGATACAGGTAGGTTGATTATATGGGTGTTACAGGTGATATGGGTAACATGGACCGAATCAGCGATTTGGGTCACAAATGACGTGCAGCAAAGGAACATATTGATAAAGACATGCCAGTTTATGAAGCGTGTATTAAAAGCAAATATATACAGCAATTCAAGCTGTAATGATATCTCGCAGCAGTCTAATTATAAGAATGTAAGAATTCACTGTTGCGCTTACATATATACTTGAAGAAAAACGATCAGGCAAGAATATTTGGTAACTGATTATTTATTTAAATCTTTAAGCATCTCCGCAATAAAACGGCACCATACACGCACATGCACAGTGATGCAGATGCTGTGATTTCTTCATTGTGTAAGCTGCAGCGGGCCTTCGGTGTTCTGTAAAGTGTTCAAGTCAAAATGGAAAACACAGATCTGTTACCATCTATATTTATTTTTACGAAAACTCCAATAGGGACGAATGCCATCATTTAGTTGGCGTAGCGCCTGTTTCCGAATAACCAGGGCAAGGCCTGCCTGTAAGAAATACAAAAACAAGAGAGAAAATCTTGTCATAAAAAATAAAATAGCTAGAAGAGGACGGTTTAATAATGTAAACCACAATAGTTGCGTAGTTGCATACTGATACAACATCCAACGCACAATACTTTTTTTCAGTTTTCATGACTTGCGAGTAGAACGTACGAAGGCAGTGAAAATGATAAACTTACCTTCAAAGATAATCAACAGAGGCGCGTTGTTTGGAGATTCAGCAAATACAGAAAATGTTGATGGCACATTATGGTGACGGTATCTGTCTCTGCAGCTTTGCAGAAGGGAAGCTGCGATGGAGTCTTGCATGTAGGCTGAGGTGTCCATTTTTCCGCAGGAAAGTTG
>NW_023614860.1:32500-65622 GCF_013339695.2 Rhipicephalus sanguineus
AGGTTTCCTGTGAGTACACTGCAGCAAAGGATCGTTTGAAGCAGAAGAGATCATCGGCACGCGCTCAGAATACCAAGATAATCAACGAGGCGACAGCCATTTTGGAAAGCGACAGCGTCGATAGAGCGACAATCATCACATTGAAGGAGCGGCTGACATCCAGCAATGAAAAGCTGAAGAAGATATCGGAAGAAATACAAGATCACATTCCAACAGAGGAGCTCGCGTCTGAATACGCCGCAGCAGCAGACTACGAAGATCAAGCAGTAGCGACACTTGCACGTCTACAGTGCTGAATCGAGGACGTCAACAACGAGCAGAGAGCCGTCGACGCTGGAATTTCAGCAAGTACCGTCCATGCTCCTACGAATGTCGGCAATGCACATATCGGACCCCGCCTACCTCGACTGAAGATCAAGCCGTTTAACGGAAACATACGAGAGTGGAAGGCTTTCTGGGAGCAGCTTGAAGGCACCGTGCATTCAAATGCGACACTAAGCGAGACGGACAAGTTCCATTACCTTCGGAATTACCTGAGAGGAGAAGCTTCTGCAGCAATCGCTGGATTTGCGACTACAAGCGCATGCTGCGGAAATGCAGCTCAGCTACTCAAAGACAGATATGGGGATAAACGGCAAATAGAGCAACATCACCTACGAGCCTTGAGAGACGTTCGATGCGTGAGACTGGCATCTGACGTACAACAGCTGCGCAATCTATACGACCAAGTCCAGATGAACATGCGTAGTCTCGACGCTCTCGGGGTGCCGACAAGCAGCTTTTCTGCGATGCTGTATGGCATTCTACTAAAAGCACTGCCGCAAGCGATCGTCATTTCTTTTCACCGCCAGCGCCGTATAAGTGAAGTCATGCTCCGAACATCGGTTGCTACAAACGAAGGAACAGTGTCATCGTGCCAGGAGCTCGTGAGCTTGCTACAGTTTACCCGCATCGAAATCGAAAGCCGAGAGCGATCAGGTACACAAGAATTCTTAGAACGCACTTACAACCGCAAGCATAATCCAACGGCATCTGTGCTGCCTACCGCGCATACGGGAAAGCCGAAATATGGTGAGTGCTGGAGGTATGCCACAGTTCTCTAACGCTCGAAGAGAAGAAAGAAAGACTAGGCAGAAACATGAGGTGCTATAAATGCACTATACCGGGACACCTAGCCAGAGATTGTCGAAGACGCGTACAGTGCATTCCTTGAAAAAAAAGCACGCAACAATTATGTGCAACCCAAACGCCAATGAAAAGAGTACTAGGAAATTGAACACAACGACACCATGCGTTAACGAAACGCAGTCAGATCAGAACGAAAGACCAACTGCCGTAACGAGCTGCCAACTTGACGAAGGTGTACATCTTCAAACCTTTCGTTCTTGGGTGGGAAGAGAAAATAAGGCTTGCTACATAAGAGGAATCTTAGACAGCGGCAGCCAGCGTTCATTTATAAAGGAAGAACTCGCTACACGTTTGCAGCTGAAAGTAACCGGAGAAACGATGCTGGCAATCAACACGTTTGCGTCTGAAGCACCTTCCCAATCACGACGAAGTAAAATAGTCGAAGTGCACGTGAGAAGTCAGTTTGGGGACAAAGAACAGGTCATCGAAGCTATCACGATACCAGTGATCGCTCAAGATGTCGCAGTGACGGATACTGACTGTTCCTTTGGCAAGAACCTTCGTGAACTGAAGATGGTATTAGCGGACGAGCTTACCATTCCTATGGCGCAAGCCGAGCCTGGAATAACGCTGCTTATTGGATCAGACCAAATATGGAAGATCATAACCGGTGAAGTTATTAGAAGCCAAGAAATTGAAGGACTAGTAGCTATTAACACCATATTGGGTTGGACGCTACAAGGACCTATGAAGAAAAGGAGCTTTGTTCAAAGCACATCCAGAGTGATGGTATGTGTATAAGAACAGTTATGCGTTCACAATCAGAGATTAATGATGATCTGCACTCCCTTTGGACTTTGGATGCTATGGGCACCTCCCCAGAGGAAGAACAGCTAACTTCTTCAACCACGTTGTCCAGGTTCCTAGAGAATATTGTCAAGAAGGATCGACGGTACGAAGTTGCAGTGCCGTGTAAAGAACCTGACATAGCACTAATTGAAGACAACTACTTCGTCGCACGTAACCTCGTCGCACGACTATCACCAAAAAGGGCCTGCTGGAACGGTACGACCATGCCATCCGACAGTACGCTGACTCGGGACACGCGGAAGTAGTCTCCAAAAGGAAACCCAATGAGGAGCGTACATATTGCATGCCGCACCGAGAAGTTATCCGTGAGGACTCTCTCACTACGAAGCTGAGGGTGGTATTTGATGCCTCGTCGCATGCAAGAGACGAAAAAAATTCACAGCATATCCACGGGTGAATGATGAAGAGCTTGGGCGAAGCTCCTGAAGCAGTCATGGTTGCACCGTGAAATCTTCAGTGGTTTCGCCCAGCAGTAATCAAAGCGAAATCACAGTACATCATCGAAGACGTGACAAACACTGTATATATCTATACAAGAAACTTTATTAATCGTACTGGCTAACCTCCCTGTCTTTTTGTTTTTCTTCTCCTCCTTCTCCTCCTATTATCGTAAGTGGTAGCTAGACGTGGCTTCCGTTCCCCCTTCATTATAACGGCTTTATGGTCGGTGAAGTGATAGATCGGTGGTGGGTCGTAGTGGGATGTTTGCAAAGACAAAGTAGTGGGCAGTTTGCAAAGGTGGCTTCCGTTCCCCCTTCATTATAACGGCTTTATGATCGGTGAAGTAATGGATCGGTGATGGATCGTAGTGGGATGTTTGCAAAGACGAAGTAGTGGGCAGTTTGCAAAGGATCGGTGATGGGTAGTAGTGGGATGTTTGCAAAGACGAAGGAGTGGGCAGTTTGCAAAGGGGGTTAGGCCGGACAACGGAGACGTCGCAAGGTTAGACTAAGAGGAGCTTCGCCCCTAAAATCGCTGAATGATTGCCTACAAACCGGGCCGAACTTGAATGCTCAGTGCTACAAGTTCTCATGCGATTTCGTTGGTACAAAGTACCAATGACTGCAGACATAGAAAAAGCGTTTCTGCAGGTTGGTGTTAGACCACAAGACAGATCTCTTCAGGTTCTTGTGGTTTGCTGAGAAGCCGACGTTACCATTCAGGGAAGACGACATACAGGTCTGGCGAATGACAAGAGTACCTTGCGGATCGACGTTAGGTTCATTCATGCTTACAGCGACCATTCAGCATCACCTCAAAACAGGTGTAGACAACGAGCAGCACGGAGTGGCCCAACTGCTTGCGAAGTCATTTTATGTAGACGATTTGCGGATTGGGGCGAATAATTTACAAGCAGCTGTAGAGCTTTACGCCACCACAAAGGCAATAATGAATGACGCTGGAATGCCACTCAGAAAATGGACAAGTTGTCAAGAGCTGCAGGACATATTCGACTCAAACGAACCAGCCATACCTAACAGCAGCGGACAAACGTCATCCAAAACAAAAGTCCTCGGAATGACATGGAACATGGAGACCGACAGCCTTACTTACAGCTCTCAAAATATCTTGTCATTTCTGGAGAAGGCTTAAGATACAAAGCGCTTTCTTCTGCAAACTGTGTCGAGAGTTTATGACCCACTGGGACTAGTTGCGCCTTTCGTGGTAAGAGGAAAGATGTTATTTCAACAGCTGTTGGTCCGTAAAGTCGACTGGGATGAAGAGCTGCCAGATGATATAGCACGGCAGTGGATGAGCCGGAGAAGTGATTTGGTTCACCTTCCCAAGGTCAATGTTCCCCGACGCTTGACATCAGAGGCAGCTGATATTAGTGACATTCAAATACACATCTTTGTGGACTTAAGCACGAAAGCTTATGGAGCGTGCGCATATGTTCGCGCTGAGCTAGCTAACGGCGACATCTGCACAAGTCTCATTGCTGCGAAATCAAGAATCGCCCCATTGAACATCTCTCTTTACCACGCCTCGAGCTAATGGGAGCGCTAATAGGCAGCAGATTGCTAAAATATATAGAAGAAGCCTATATTCCGTTTTCTGACAGTCCACTTTCCTTTATGTGGACAGACTCTACAGTTGTCCTGAATTGGATTCAAGCAGATTCATGGAAGCAAGAAGTCTTCGTTAAAAACCACATCGCTGAAATCAAAGTAGTGACTCAAATACGGGATTGCAGCAGGCAGCATTGCCCAGGTGACGAAAATCCTGCGGATTTGCTAACAAGGGGTGAATCGCTGGACGCCTTGATACATAAGAACGTTTGGTGGCAAGGACCGAGTTGGCTGCGGCTGAGTCCTTGTGAATGGCCACTCGGGAAGCTCTTAGCTGCTGAAGAGGATCAGGAAGCAATGAACGCGACACATATAGCCCTTCAAATAGGTGACAAATCGCATGAGCGGAGAGCGCCAATCTTTGACGTAACAAGACACAGTTCTCTCATCAAACTGCTGAGAGCCACGGCGTGGGTACGGCGCTTCATACACAACGCTAATAAAAGTTGCCCGAGGTATGGATGTCTGAAGACAGAGGAAATATTGGCAGCTGAGCGTTACTGGATACACCAAGTTCAAAGTGAAGCCGTTGGTGATAAAATGTTTGCGCTTCTTAAGAAGCAGGTTCTACCTAAAAGTTCAAAGGTGAATGACTTGCGACCGTTTCTAGATGAAGAAAACCTGCTTCGAACTGGTGGGAGGCTACAAAGCCTCAATGAAAGCCCTGGTACAAAGCACCCATTCGTACCACCTGGCGGTCATTACTTCACGTTTCTTGAAGTTCGAGATTCCCATGTTCGCACAATGCATGGAGGCATAACCGGCACGCTAAACCACCTGAGAATGCGCTTCTGGGTTATAAAAGCTCGCCGAACAGTTAAGACGGTGATAAACCGTTGTGCGTTATGTGCTCGCTATAGAGCAAAGGCAAGCTCGCCGCCACAAGCTCCACTTCCGACCTGCAGGATTGAAAGTTCCAAGGCATTCGACAATACAGGAGTGGATTTCGCAGGACCAGTCTTTGCCAAAAAAAGCTGGACAATGCGACCGAAAAATGTACATTGTAATTTTTACTTGTGCATCAACGCGGGCGATACACTTGGAGTTGGTGACCGACATGACTGCGAAAGGCTTCCTGCTAGCATTCCGAAGAGTTATTGCTTGGAGAGGATTGCCCAGCGTCATTTACTCAGACAACGCTCGATCATTCAAAAAAGCATCTAAGCAACTCAGGGAGGTAATGGACCGAATCAAAGAGACCGACTTCCAGTCGTTCATCACGACACAGCGGATTAAATGGAAATTCATCGTAGATGCGGCGCCGTGATGGGGCGGTTGGTGGGAAAGACTGATTAGATCAGTGAAGACGTCTCTACGAAAAGTCCTCGGACGAAACAGCCTTTTTGCTGAAGAACTCGGTACGCTACTTACCGAGGTCGAGGCTGTGGTCAATTCCCGACCGATTACTTACGCCTGCCTCGAAGCTGGTGAGCCATCCGCGATTACGCCAGCACATTTTCTTATAGGCCAACAATTTACCACTTTGCCGGATGGTGATTCAACAGAAGATTCAGTGAACTACAGCGGTGCAAAGGAATGTTTACGGTCTTTACAACACCGCCAAAGTTTGATGGATCATTTTTGGAGACAATGGAAGCACGAGTATATTTTCACTCTATCATTCGCACATCGTTCTCCTAGATTTTCTTCCCCCAATCTAACAGTTGGAGACATCGTGATTGTGGACACACCCAACAAAGCGAAGTTTATGTGGCCTCTGGCAAAAGTTGAAGAAGTTTACCTCGGCAATGACGGAATTGTTCGCGCTTACTTGTTACGCCTGGGTAGCGAAAAAGTTTTGAAAAGACCCGCGCAGAAGATATACTACCTCGAGACCACAACTCAGGCCCCGGAAGATGTTGGGACTTAGAAAAGAAGATAAAGAGGAAGCGGAGAAGCGACCCACGACGCACGTGTTTTTTTTTCTTCATCACATTCTATGTCGCCATTAAAGCGATCGTAGTTCATTCTACTACGCATTGAGTATTTATTGCCGTGTGCTACAGGATTGGCTATGTCGTGCGATAACACTACGTATAACCTGGCATAGCCGAGCTAAGCCATTGCAAATTTTCTCATATTGCTTTCTGCAAGCGTGCTCAGACTTAACAGACTTCTTTAAACTTTAAGGGACGGCGGCTAAAAAAGGCAAGGAAAACCTACGTCTAATAGACGCGTAACTTGCGCGTTGAAGGTGGAACTGAGTTTCTGCACGCACAACTAGGTGACGTAGGACTTAAGGCATGACATGGAGACTCCGTTTTTTACAAGCTTAGAATGCTTCGACGAGATGCTCAAAGGCCGCTTTGATGAACTAGCAGAATACTGCCAGAACACGTGGCTCTTCCATAACTTTAGGGAAATTTATAGACATTATGCCATTCAGGGGCAATTCCTTAGTAAAGTTCAGCCCTCCGCCACTGAATTCAAATTGTTCGCTCACTGAGAGAACCCTAGATTCAAATTTGTCACAACTACCAATATCAAGTAACTGTTCACGTGAAGAAATCTTATTACAGTTAGCTAACGCGTCATCTAGTGGTTTGTGAATATTGCGAAGTACAAAAATAAATCACTAAACCATGGAAATCTTAGAACCAATGCATATTTCCGATTTGTGCACATAAACGCCTTCCGTCCGAGCGACTAGCGCCGACTTTAAATTGAAAGTACTTCAAGAAAAGCCCCCGTAGAAGCACCCCGTTCGTCTGTGGAAACAGTGGCTCGCACTTCTTCACAAGTACAGTTAACACATTTAGAGCAACCCTTCATGCAGCAGTGACTAACAAAGGTCTTCAATATTCGCACTGAAAGCTCACTATCAGCATGGGTATTCCACTGTCAGAAAGTGAACAAGCGCCTGGGAATTATGCATTCGAAACGGCTCTGAAACTCCTAGTTATGCTGAGCAGTTCTACAGGTATCTAATTACAGTAGATTCGGAAACATTTTTTTTGAAAACAAATGCTCGAAAAGGAATTTCATGCTTATGCCGAATAAGGACAGAAAATTGGGCAAGTTGTATTACGTTCGTGGGTAACAGCGCAAAAGGACAGGCACAAAAGAGGAGGCCAGAAGACACGAGCGCTGGTCGTCTGATCTTCCCTTTTGTCCACGTCCTTAAGCGCTGTTAACCATGATCATGCTTACGCGTTTTAGCTGAAACAAAAATTGTAGCCTTTTTGGCATTACTTGCTGGCATATCAAGATTATGTCTCAACAAAAGGTCGACAGCGCGTTGCCTAAAACCGGCGATTTCTATTTTACAGCCTGAAAATTTTGTTTCGTGGCTGTTTAACCTTCTTCTGAGAACATGCTAGTTGGAATAACCAAGAAAAGCTTTTTCTTATCTGAAATATCACGTTTAAGTTACCTCGATGCACCATAATTTACGAAAGGCCGGACATCATCAGAAGCATTAACATGACTATTGTTTCTCTTGATATTCGCAATACAATCTGAAATGCAACGCGTGTGCCCTTTTTCTAGAGCTAATGTAGCGATACAGCGCGGCAGGCTTAAAACGCCTACAGGTATTAGGCTAGCTTAACGCAGTACTTTGGGACAAAGGCTACAGTTTTGCAATGACTACCATCCACGATAGCTGCTCCGATGATCAGTAAGTTATTTGGCGGCGAAATAGAAGAAAAAGCGTTTGTCTTACTTCTACAAGCCGCGAAAGTTTAGCGTTTCTCAAAAATTCAAGGTGTTGGTTAGCTGCCTTCATCCAGTCGGCGCACAGGTGCTTCTGGCGGCAACCATCAAGCCGAGAGAAACGAGAGACCTTGAGGCATTCCTGGTACAAACTAGCTTGACGCTCGACAGAGAATAGTGCAAGCGCATGCGTGAGCCAGCCGTCGATAAACTTGAATGAAGAAGAAATCAAATGTCAGAAGTTTTCTCACATAGACTCCCACGTGCGCCGGATTAACAATCAGAGGCGCTGAGAAGATAAGTTTCTGAACCTACTTTCTTTTCCGCTGCTTTGCGCCTTTTCACTTTTAGATTGAAGCAGCACAAATAACAAGAGTCTTACCTAAATAGAATCGTTCGAGCTAGCCCAGTCGTTGATCTATTCACTTTTAGTCGAGATTCGTGTTGCATTGATCCTGCTTTTCTGCACATGTTTGCGAGCCTACCTTCTTTTTTTCATGAATCCTTACTAACTAGCTCAGTTTTCTTTCTCTCTCTAAACGCAAGAAATTGCTGCAGCAAGAATATTCGTAGGACACGATTGCTACATTACGCACACATACGTCTTTTCAAAGCATTGTTGAACCTTCGTCATCTTTGATGAAGTTGCTCGTGCGTCTTACTTCAAGTAAACCCATGTTGCCCCTTTGATACAGCTCTAGCCAAGCCAACGTCAACATCAACTGCAGCAAAGAGTGCGACCATCGTACTCCCATCTTTCCCAGCTTTTACGCTGATGTTGGCGTTTCATGTAGTTAGCCGAGTCGGGATGCGAGAGTATATATATTCCAGTCGATTAAAGCATGGGACCCGCCATGGTGCTCTAGAGGTTATGGTGCTCGACCGCTGAACCACAGGTAGCAGGATTTACTATAACGAGTTGATCGCTGCCACACGGTACAGTCTATCAGGATCGAGTTTGGAGCAGACATCAGCCAAATCGTGATCACGAAGCCAGATCGCGATGCGCATTTCGCGATCGCCTTGTTCCCGATTGCGCCTGATCGCGAATAAATGTGCCTGTGTAGCAGCGACTGATCCGGCCCTAGCCTAATTCGGATCCGCCCTGATCGCGAACAAAAGTTCCTATAATACACCTGTATTAGGCTCATATATATGCTGTTCTTTAACATTTATAAAGGAGCGCGGGGCTTCTGCGCGGAAAAGCGTAAGGATTATTTGCTTAAAGTGTGAAAAAGACTCACGCATACAATGGTGTGAAAATCACGTAACTGTCAAAGAACTAAACGCCGAAAAGCGTTTTTTTTTCATAACCCACGGTACCGTTTGTTGTACACTATGACAATAGCGGTGATTGATGACTACGACAGCTTCAATCGTGTCGCAAATATATTGTGCTCTAACACTCACACGCGCATGTTTCGTTCGGGCTAGGGCAACAGTGGCGTGCGCATTGTTCTCCTTTGAAGGGGGCAAAATATCTTCACAGTGACCACCCCCTGCCCTCCGTATCTCGTATTCATAAATACCGAAAAGAAACAAGCTTTGCAATGGATGCAAAAATGAACATATCACGATGACTGGCTTCTCCCGATGACCTGTTTACGGTCTCCGGCTTGCGTGGTGTAAAAGAGAGAAGTGAATATTTCTTTGAATGCAACATCGAGTCCTCGGTCACCAATATTTCCAATTACATGCATTGCCATAACCCTGCAATTAAACAATGAAATGATGGGGTCCGACTGAGCAAACGTTAGGGAGGGCGTGAGAGCTAACCGGCCTAGATACGTGCCAGTGAACTATCAGGATCATTAATGAAAATTAAGTGAATAAATTTGTTGAAAGTGCAGACGCTTGGCTTGTGAGCAGGTGGCATCTTTTGCGGCACCTCGCGAAGCAGATTTCAACTATGCACTTTTTTCTACGTGGCCTCTGGTGTGAACTTCGGCAAAAACGCCAGGCCTGCGCTGAAACCGCAGCACAGTCACAGCGAAAGCTGGAAGAGCGGCGTTTCTAGAGCCCGTTTTAAGCTCTCTTGGGGCGACAATACAAGTACACTAGAAAGGTACCCACTACGCCATAAATCACAACTTTTCTGAAGTTGGGAAGCACCTTCTAAGCCATTATTTGTCATTCTGCGGAGAATCGAGGCACCAGCTACACGTCTGTAAGGCATTATGTGCACTTTGTTTACGCGACGACTGATGACGATGAAAAATTATGGCTCAGCCCTTTGTATTGGGTTGGAAGCTTTAAACGGCCCACCAGTTATGTAATTTGCATTGGGTGACGCCCGGTCGCTATTTCCTCCTCCCGTCATGCTGTATACCATACGTTGACGTAAGAGAGAGACGGGGGGGGGGGCGAAGAACTTCACTGAGACCCCGAGGAAATGGATCATGCGCTTATGGGCTTCGTTGGCAACCAATACAAGCTCACTTGCGAGGAACCCACTATGCTATAAATCATTGTAATTTTACTGAGACCCCGAGGAAGTGGATCATGCGCTTATGGGCTTCCTTGGCAATCAGTACAAGTGCACTTGCGAGGAACCCACTACGCTATAAATCATTGTAATTTTTGAGAAGTAGGGCAGCAGGCACTGTGCCATTTTTCGTCATTCTATGGAGAGCATTGGTACCTGCTAAACGTATGTAAGGCATTATGCGCACTTTGTTGATGCTGTGCCTGATGACGATGAAGAATTATCGCAGAGCCCTTTGTAATCGGTTGGAAGCATTCAACAACCTACTCGTTGCGCAATTCGCATTGTGTGACGCCTGGTTACAGAATTCGCGTTGTGCGACGCTTGGTGCTTATTTTACTATTCAACCACGCTATATTGCATATGCTAGTGTGGTTCCTTCCCGACATGAAACCTGTATAGGACCTTTTTGCAAAGCAATTTCAAGCACCGGAAGAAGAAGAAGCCGTATCGAACGGCTGTGCTCGGAAATGCTCTCTGCTGGGAACAGCGTATCGGCCTCAGGCCGAGGATCATCAACCCCGTTTCTTGACGAAGATTCAAGCTACAAAGTCGTCCTGCCTCGTCTACCAACCAGTAACGATGTTTTGAATTCCGTTTTCCTTCATGCCGACTTGAGTGGTAGACCGTATCGTGCCCCAGACTTCCGTGGCGCGCTGCTCGAAGTGGTGACCACTGCAGATATCATAGGTGTGGGACAATATCAAATGATCCATGTATGGATGGTTACGTGTGCAAGCAGCGCGGCGAAACAGAAACTTGTCACCCGTGGTGAGCTCCGTGTAAAAGGGCGGAAGTGCATGGTGATAGACCCGGAGACCAAGAACATTAAGCTAAAGCTTCTATGGCTTCCACCTCATCTTGAATCACGGCGTGTGGAAGAGGCGTTCCAAGCTTACGGTGTGGTGAAGTGCGTTGAC
Source organism: Rhipicephalus sanguineus (assembly GCF_013339695.2). Taxonomy (NCBI): domain Eukaryota; kingdom Metazoa; phylum Arthropoda; class Arachnida; order Ixodida; family Ixodidae; genus Rhipicephalus; species Rhipicephalus sanguineus. Next base: position 43,627 of record NW_023614860.1, read on the forward strand.
AGAGAGGCGTGGAGGTGTGCTGGTATGGAGCACTGGATGACAACAAATAGGGATGTTTCCTTGGAGCTCAAGGACACCATCACTGTGAGCTCAATACCGCATATTATGTCTATCTACGGTCACCAGTGCCTAGTACTTATTCCCGGTAGGCCTCCGCTGTGTCTTCGTTGCAAGCGAGTTGGGCATGTCCGTCGACAATGCAAAATACCGAGGTGCATGCAGTGCCATCGATTCGGTCATCCGTCGGATGCCTGCGTGTTGACTTACGCCAGCAAGCTTCGTTCTGGCCAATCTAGCGCAGAAGAGCCGCATCTGGACCATCTCATGGATGCTACGGAGGTAGTTGATGCGACAGGAGAAACAACCGGAGAAGCAGTAGGTGGCCTAAAGAAAGATCAACACTTGTCCATGGAAGCCATGCCCAGCAGCCACAATAACACTGCTAAAGGCATCAGCGAAGACATCAGCGATGAGATTACTGCAGGGGAACACTCCCTGGAAGAACTTAAAGAAAAGCCTCCTGATGACGAGGGAGAAGAAGAGGCAATGGATAGCAGCCAGACCAGGAAACGTCCGGCACCGCTCAGCGACGAAGCAAGAACAAGTGCGTCAGACGCAACAGAGCAAATGTCCTCTTGTGGCCCACGTGTCGTCTCGTTTGGGGACCGAGGGTCGCGCCGGCTATGCCAGCGTCCTCAAGAAAGTGCTGCTAAAAAGTGCAAAGGAGGTAAAGCCACAGGTTGCCCTGTGGCTCAAGGCGACCAACAAAAGCTTTAAGTGAGCAAAATGGCTACCGCACTTACCTTCCCTACGTGTGTAGCGACACTCAACGTACGTGGCTTCAGAAATGTTAGGCGTCAGTGGCAGTTACGCCACGTGCTTGAGCAGTATAACATTGACGTTGCTGCAGTGCGAGAGACTAAGATTTCGTCTGCTAATGATGCCGACCTTGCACTTGAAATTTTACGAGATTATTATGTATGCATAAGCCAAGCACGTGGTGCTTCCGCTGGATGTTTTTTATTGGTAAGAAAGCGGTTAAATCACACTTTAATGTCGCTACATGTTGATGGGGAAGGCCGCCTTATTTGTTGTGACCTCTCTTTTCATTCCCCAAATTGCAGGTTTGTCTGTGTCTATGCTCCCTCAAAAGTAAACGAGAGATAAGCTTTTTTCCTCTCCTTAGCTTCGCTGCTGAACACTAACAGAAATTTGATAGTGTTGGGAGACTTTAATTGTGTTTGTGACTCTAGAGATCATTCATATTGTCGCGGTGCAACGCGGACAAACGAGAAGGACAACTTGCGACAGAGAAGGAGCGTGTTGAAATCAGCTGAACAGAAAAACGTCTTCCTCGTCTTTCACACCGAAAGCTACTGTCCCACTAGCCGGAGTCTGTGAAACCTCACCATCGTCATCGTCGTTTATGTTTAAACACGTGTCACTTGCCTCTCCTTAACAGAGCATCGGCCCGATGCTAAACCAGAACCACCGTTTTACGGAAGCGCACAGTCAGTCGGTGACATAGGGCTTCATGCGTACCACATGCACGAGTTCTGGCCGGTGCTGGCGACGCCTTGTGCAATAGGGACTGTCGGGGACGACCTCGTAGGTTACGTCACTCAGCTGTCGCGATACACGATATGGCCCGAAGTAACGCCTTATCAGTTTCTCGGACAGTCCACGTTTTCGTATGGGCGTCCAAACCCACACTCGGTCGCCGGTTGCGTAGGTTACTATTCTGCGGTGGGCATTATAGCGGCCTGCATCGTAGTCTTGTTGCTGGCGGATTCGCAAGCGTGCGAGCTGCCTAGCTTCTTCCGCGCGTTGAGTAAACACGTCGGCGTCCGTGTCGACGTCGTCCCATTCGTGTAGTAACATCGCATCCAACATCGTCCGTACCTCCCGTCCGTGAACGAGGCTGAATGGAGTCATGCGAGTCGTTTCTTGTTTAGCTGTATTGTATGCGAACGTGATATAGGGCAAGATTTCGTCCCAATTTTTATGTTGGACATCCACGTACATCGAAAGCATGTCCTCAATAGTCTTGTTTAAGCGCTCTGTTAATCCGTTCGTTTGCGGGTGGTAGGCAGTTGTCTTACGATGAGTCGTGCCACTTAACATCAAGACATGGTCTAAAAGAGCTGCCGTAAATGCGGTTCCGCGGTCTGTAATCACGACGGCTGGGGCACCATGTCGCAGTACAACATTCTCTATGAAAAATCTCGCAACTTCCGCCGCTGTACTTCTTTGGATTGCCTTTGTTTCGGCGTACCGGGTCAGATAATCCGTTGCGACAATAACCCAGCGGCTCCCTGCAGTAGAAGTAGGAAGTGGACCCAAAATATCCATTCCGATCTGGGCAAATGGTGTTCGTGGGACTTGAACAGGTTGCAGCAGGCCGGCCGGTTTCGTCGGAGGCGACTTGCGTCGCTGGCAGTCGAGGCAAGTACGAATGTGGTGCTTCACGGCTGTGGTAAGCCTTGGCCAGTAGTATCCTTGCCGAACTCTTGCCAATGTGCGTGTGTAGCCTAAGTGACCAGAAGTCACCTCGTTGTGACATGCTTGAAGCACTTCAGTACGAAGGTTTGCAGGAATGACGAGCAAATAGGGAGGTCCGATCGACGAGAAGTTTCTTTTGTAAAGGACGCTGTTCCGTAAACAAAACGACGGCAATACTCGTGCAAAAACTCTGGGTGCATTCTGAGATTGTCCGTCTAAGTAATTAATTAAACCAAGCAACTCAGGGTCGTCACGTTGTTGTTGGGCGATCGTGGACGTGTCGAGGACACCAAGGAATGCAGTTTCATCCTCATCGGGTAGAGAAGCCGACTGTATTGGTGATCGGGACAGGCAGTCGGCGTCCATATGTCGCTTCCCCGACTTGTGTACGACCGTCATATCAAATTCTTGCAGCCTCAGACTCCAACGCGCTAATCGACCGGTGGGATCTTTAAGATTAGTCAACCAACAGAGTGAATGATGGTCGCTAATAACTTTGAAGGGGCGGCCATACAAATACGGGCGAAATTTCATAACTGCCCATACCACGGCGAGGCATTCTTTCTCTGTTGTTGAATAATTAGCCTCTGCGCGTGTTAGCGTTCTGCTTGCGTAGGCGATGACTCTTTCCGTGTCCTCTTGCCGCTGCACTAGCACAGCTCCCAGACCCACATTGCTAGCGTCTGTGTGAAGCATCGTGGGGGCTTCCTCGTCGAAGTGGGCAAGCACGGGGGGTGTTTGAAGACGTTGGCGCAGATCATTAAACGCAGCTTCCTGTTCGTCAGTCCACTGAAAGGCGACGTCGTCCCTCGTGAGCCGAGTTAAAGGTGACGCAATGCGTGCGAAGTCTGCGATAAAGCGCCGATAATAGGCACAAAGGCCCAGAAAGCGCCTGACAGCCTTCTTATCGGACGGTACCGGGAACTGTGCAACGGCGGCAATTTTTTCAGGATCGGGCCGAACGCCTGCGTGGCTGACGACATGACCAAGAAATTGTAGCTCTTCAAAACAAAAGTGACATTTCTCTGGCTTTAACGTCAGGCCCGCGGACCTTATGGCTCGTAAAACAACTTCCAGTCTCTTGAGGTGCTCGTCAAAAGTTGCGGAAAAGACAATGACGTCGTCAAGATAAACCAAGCAGGTTTTCCACTTCAACCCCGAAAGGACGGTGTCCATGAGCCTTTGAAAGGTAGCGGGCGCTGAACACAAACCGAATGGCAAGACTTTAAATTCGTATAAACCATCTGGTGTCACAAAAGCGGTTTTCTCCCGGTCTCTTGGATCTACCTCGATTTGCCAATATCCGCTCCTCAAGTCCATTGAAGAAAAGTAGCGAGCGTGTCGAAGTCTGTCAAGCGAGTCATCGATACGTGGAAGCGGGTACACATCTTTCTTGGTCACTTGATTCAGCTTCCTGTAGTCCACGCAAAAACGCAGGGTGCCGTCCTTTTTCTTGACTAGGACTACAGGTGATGCCCAGGGGCTCTGTGATGGCTGAATCACGTCATCTTCAAGCATTTTCGCTACTTGTTGCTGTATCACTTCGCGTTCCTTGAGAGCCACACGATAGGGATTCTGGTGAATAGGTCTCGCCGTGTCTTCGGTAATTATTCGATGCATCGTTAGCGGCGTACGGCCAACTCGTGATGTCGATGAAAAGCAGTCCTGGAATTCGGCTAGCAGCTCAAGAAGTCTCTTTCGTTCGTCCTTTGGCAAGGTAGTACCAACGTCAAGAACGGGTGCCGATTCTTGTTTAGGCGCTTCGTCCAGTATCGATAAACAGCCTTGGACTTCTACAATATTGTCAAAGTAAGCGACGGCTGTGCCCTTAGGAAGGTGCCGGCGCTCAGCACTAAAGTTGGTGAGGAGCAAGTTCGTGCGTCCAGCAGTGACAATGACAATACTTCGCGCAACTGAAATGCCATGGCTAAAGAGCAGCGAGCTAATTTGGTCTGCAATGCCTTCGCCGTCGAACGGTGCGTCCCCTGCCACCGAAACAAGAGTGCATGACCGTGGCGGGATGACCACATCATCATCAGTTAGACGCAGAGGTTCATGTGTCGCCCCTGAACAATCGACTAAACCAGGGCTGTTGCGAAACGTTATTAAACTGTCCGGGATGTTGATGACGGCGCCATATTCTCTCAAGAAATCCATCCCAATAATTAGGTCTTTGCAACATGAGGCGAGAACAACGAACGCCGCCACGAAAGAAGAACCACCGATGTTGATTCTCGCTGTACACCTTCCGATAGGCATCAGTAACTGGCCTCCTGCGGTCCTTAGGTGAGGTCCCGTCCACGGCGTCTTTACTTTCTTGAGGCGTACGGCGAGGTCTTCACTTATAATAGAAAAGTCGGCACCGGTGTCAACTAAGGCGGTCACTTGTTGTCCGTCCACGAGAACGGCAAGGTCTGTGGTCACAGTTTCGTCGTTACGTCGTGTCGGCTTTACGGCGTCCTGTGGTGAGAGTAATGGGGGCTTTTTTTCGTCGTCTTGACGGCCTGCAACCTTACCCCCAGAGGTCGCCGCCTTCAGTTTCCCCGGCGTGGGCTGGGTGACCTCCTTCCTCGGACGTCAGCAAAAGTGCGGCGGAGTGATGAAGGCGAGTGGGCAGGAGACGGAGAGCGTGGTCGATGTCCCAAACCCGGCTGGTAACCAGGCATGCTCTCGTCGTCATTGGTACGTCGGTCGTCAAAATGGGGTCGAGGCGCTGGAGGTCCTTGAGAACCAGTATCGTCGCGGCGTGATACGTAGTCGTCGTTGGCGCGTCGACTGTCAGACCAGGGCCTCAGAGGGCGAAACGAATCGACGCGGTGCCAGCAATGACGGGAAATATGGCCCACACCTCCGCAGTTAAAACAAAGTGGACGCCTATCTACGGTGCGCCAGGCGTCTGTTTTGCGAAGCTGTGGGCGTCGCAACGGCTCCTCTTGTGAAGAAGGCCATGGCATGCCAGCGGATGGCTGGTCGTATGGTGGCAGGACGGCAGGTCGCCTCGATGTGTCCTCCTGCGGTGGTGGCCAAGGAATGGCTGCAGTTGGCTGGCGGTACGACGGTGGAACGGGTGGTGGGCGTCGAAGGGCGGCGGCGTAGCTCATGGGACGCTGATCTTGAGGAGTATCAGTCGTCGAGAATGCTTGGCGGATTTCGTCGCGGACGACTTCAACGACAGACGCTATGGGCGCTTCCATTACCGGAGTCCGCAACTTCTGCAGTTCCTCGCGAACAATCTCCCTGATCAAGTCACGCAAGAAGCTATGATTGTCAAACGTCATGGCGGCGGCATGAAGTTGGGCGCTGCTGGATAAGCGGTCGTACTGTCGGCATCGTTGGTGAAGTGCCCGCTCGATAGCCGTAGCCTCCTTGATAAAGTCCGCCACGGTGCTTGGCGGGTTGCGCAGAAGTCCGGCGAACAACTGCTCTTTTACGCCGCGCATGAGGTAGCGCAACTTCTTATCATCGGTCATATGGGGGTCAGCTCTACGAAAGAGACGGGCCATGTCCTCAGCGAACATCGCGACTGTTTCATTGGGTTTTTGAACCCGTAACTCCAGTAGTTGCTGGGCGCGGTCCCGTCGATCGACATTGGCGAAGGTGTCAATCATCTGCTGTTGAAAGTCGCGCCATGTTGACAGAGTGCCTTCGCGGTTTTCATACCAAGTACGAGCGCTGTCGTCAAGGTAGAAATAGGCGCGGGAGAGCTTTTGCTCAGTAGACCACTGGTTGATCTTGGCAACACGTTCATAGTGCTCAAGCCAGTCTTCAACGTCTTCGTGTGCGCCACCACCAAAGCGATCAGGCACCAGTGGTTGAAAAAGCGTTACCTGAGATGGGTTGGGAGGAACGCTGGCTTGGAGTACCTGTTGCGGGCTGGCGTTGGCCATTGGTAGAGGTAGGCGGCGCCTTGTGGAGGGTTCCGGCGAAGGGGTGAGCTCGGGAGCAAGGCCGCGCAGCCGACGACTAAAGCGATGCACGGGAGTTGCGATAGGTGCGTCCGGGCTGGATGAACGACTCCCAGTGGGAGTGTGGAGCATCAGGCAGGGTTGTGGTCCAGCACCTCCACCAGTGTCGCGGTGCAACGCGGACAAACGAGAAGGACAACTTGCGACAGAGAAGGAGCGTGTTGAAATCAGCTGAACAGAAAAACGTCTTCCTCGTCTTTCACACCGAAAGCTACTGTCCCACTAGCCGGAGTCTGTGAAACCTCACCATCGTCATCGTCGTTTATGTTTAAACACGTGTCAATATATAACGAGTCGTTATGATGCAAGTGCGGTTTTACTGCAGCAATTACTGAATGACCACAATCTAATAGATGTGGGAGCACATGCGCGCTCCTCGGTAAAGTTCACGCACTTTCAGGGTGTCTCACACGCTAGACTAGACCGTGTGTATGTATCTATAAACCTATGGTCTCACATTCATAACTATGCTGTCAAGCCCATATTTTTTACGGACCATTGCTTAGTAGCCGTTTCATGGGTCCCCAAAAATTTCGTAAGGTTCTTCCAAACTGGGAACTATGGAAGCTTAACGTACAGCTCTTGCGTGAAGAATGTTTCGAAAAAATAGTCAACGAATTGCTACGTGAGGTAACACAATGTCGACAGCTGCCAATTTTTGCTCAGTGGGAAATGTTCAAAGAGAAAGTTAAGTATGAGGCAATTGGTATTTCATGCGAGTTGACCCATAGAAAAACTGCTGAAAAACGTTATCTTTATGATTTACTTCATACGCTCCATGCATTTGAAAGTCAAGAGCCGGGATTGTACGTTGATGAGATAAATTCGGTTCGAGCACAGATACAAAAACATGATGCAGAAGTATATAGAGGAGCAATGGTTCGTTCACGTGTTACTCGTTTCACTGATGAGGAACCCACAAAAAGCGCTCTTGGGGATGAAAAGCAGTATGCACTTTCTAAACAGATATTGCAAATTGAATGACGTGGTTCTATTTGCACAGAGATATGTCAAATAAGAGCCGCATTCGAAGAGTATTATAAAAAACTATTTACCGCGGCTGAGCTTCGGGATGATTATGAAGAAAAAGCTGACCACTTTATTGCGCTTGTGCCACCCTTACAAGAGGACGACAGACTTAGTGTTGATGGGCCCATCACTAGGGAAGAAATAAGGTTTGCAATAAGCACGTTGCAGAAAAACAAAACTCCTGGCCCAGATGGCCTTAGTGCGGAATTTTACATAAAATTTCAAGAACTTCTGGTTCCTTTTCTTGAGCAACTTTTTAAGGAGGCCTATGAACGTGGTGAGCTTCCTCCTTCTTTCTATCAGGGCCACACAACATTAATACCAAAAAGTACTGACACTGAAGCGTTAAAGAGAGTTAACGGATATAGGCCTATATCATTATGTAACGTTGATTACAAAATATTTGCGAAATTGCTGACAAATCGCCTGCAGACAGTGATCACTAGATGCGTAGGTGACCACCAAACATGTGGAATTCGAGGCCGCTCTATACAAACAAATATCCATATAGCGCGGTCAGTCCTTGAATGTATCGATGGTAGTATGGACCAAGTAGCCCTTCTTCAAATAGACCTCGCTAAAGCCTTTGATAAGGTACAGCATGCTTTCCTGTTCAGGCTCCTAAGACATCTGCAGTTGGGTGACGTACTGTACAATGGTATTTCACTCTGTTATAAAAAGTGCACTACAAGGCTCATTGTAAACCGCACACTTTCGGATATAATAGAGTTAAATTCATCCGTAAGTCAGGGGTGTCCGCTCTCGCCTTTGCTCTTTGCAATATACCTGGAACCACTATGTTTAAGTGTGCTTCTAAATTCTAGCATTAGAGGATACCGATATGAGGCTGAGGAAATTAAAGTTCTAGCTTATGCCGACGACATCGCCTTCTTTTGCATCGATAAACCTAGTGTTCAAGAAGCAGTAAACACTACTTTACGCTTCTGTGAAATCGCTGGAGCCAGTATAAATTTTGATAAAAGCAGAGGGTTCTGGCTGGGAATGTGGGCTCAAACTCCCTCAGTGTTCTCAAATATCCATTGGAATGCGACTGCTATGCGGTATCTTGGTGTGCCTCTTGATAACTATCGTAACAGCGGCCCACATTGGACGTCCGCGATAACTAATATCCGTCGAAAGGTGTCAACATGGCACGGACGAGACCTTTCCATTTTTTCAAGAGCTAAAGCGTGCAATGTATTGCTTGCATCAAAGCTTGTCTATGTTTTGCAGGTATTGCACTGCTCTCGTGTGCACATTCAAGCGTTTCACAGGATATTTGCTTGTTTTATTTGGGGCTCTTCATGGGAACCTATGAGAAGAGACAACCTTTTTCTTCCACTTGAGAAGGGCGGCCTCAGTCTGGTGCATTTGTTTGTGCGACAGTTGGTGTTGCGATTTTTTTATCTTAAAGACGTCTGTCACCCATTTCTGTTGGCAGTTCTTCGAAACCGTCTGAGTTACCATCTTCCTTTTCTTTATGTCACGACATATGTTGCCAAGGAATCGCAGTTGTCGGGATTCCTAAAAGAAATTGTTGATACTGTCAACTTCTTGAAAACCAGATTTACATTAGAGTATTTATATAATATAGACAGAACAACGCTAACCGCTGCACTTGTGAATAGCCTTTTCCCAGAACCTGTATACCGACTGCCATATTTGCTTTTGCCTGGCCATGATGTATTATTCCGTATACGTAGGATGTGCATATCGCCAGCAGCGAAAACGTTTTTCTTTAAACTGCACACATCCACTCTACCAGTGAAGAAATGGCTCAATGAAAAAGCAATATATGTGCCCTGGACTGTAAATTGTCGACTCTGTGAACAACCTGAGACGATAGAGCATTGTTTTATCCATTGTCGTGACGCATTTTATTTCTGGGACATTCTAAAGAGAACAATCAGAAAAGACCTTCCAATCACAGCTCATGGTATTCGGTTCCTTCCTTTCAAAAAAAGCCCCACCAATAATACACCGTATGATTTATTTATGTTATTAGGACTTTATGCGCTATGGAAAAGTCGCATGATCGACAGGCACGCCGAGCCACCACGATCGACGAGGTCTGTCTTCCGAGAAGAAGCTGCTCAAGTGCGCAGTGTTGTTGAGACTTTTGAGCCCGTTCCGGAGTGGCTTGCACTTCTGGACGCTTGTGTGTGTTTGCCTGACTTTTGAACAGCCTCTTACTGTAGGCAAGAATGTGGGTGTTCTGAATGTTAAGGTAATTCTAATGTGACGAAGTATGTAGTGTGTGGTGCACAGCAATAACGCGTCATATTTCCATGAATTAAAGAAAAAAAACCGGCATGGCTCAGAGGTTGAATACTGGGCTCCCACGCAGAGGGCCCAGGTTCGAACCTCGTTCCATCCTGGAAATTTTGTCTTATTTCCTTTTTTTTCTTATTTGGTTTCTTATTTGGCGATACTGGTTACGGACACCGGCGGCGGCGGCGGCGGCGGCAGCGCCGGCGGCGGCGGACAACTACGGCGCCAAAAACGGCCTGTGAAATGATCTCATAACAGCTTTCGCTGTAAAAGTTAAACCAAGGAATGCACCAGGCCACACGAACGCCGACGTGCGAGTGCCACCAGCCGACACCTCAGGCAATGATTAAAGTAGCCTACAGTCAATCAGTCAAGAACTTTTATTAATCGGTCCTGAGGAGTTTAAGCCGCCGGGGGATCCAGGGGGGACACCCTAGCAGCCGCTACCGTAGGCGACGCCCGAGTCGGGGCGGGAACGTGATGGCGTTCCGCCAGTTCTTGGGCCCTCTGGACTGCCTTGAGTTGTTGGTGGAGCTCGGAGCTCCTGAATGCCTCTTCCCGGTCGGACTCACTGGTGAGAGGTCCCTGAGGTAACGCCGGATATTGCCATAGCATGTGCGAGAGTGAACAATAGAGTTCTCTGCAATCTGGGCATTGGGGAGTGATGTCTGTGTTGTAATGGCTCAGTCGGCCCCGTGATAGGTACGATCTTGTTTGTAGCATGCGAAAGGCTACCGCTTGCGCACGTTCGAGCTTTGTGTGTGGTAATGGGTATCGGCTTCTGTTGTTGCGGTAGTGAGAGGTGATTTCGTGGAAGGTTAGTAAGGGGTCGTTAAACTGTATGTCTGGGCCCAGCTCTTCGGTGGCTGATTGATCGTCGCGGCGGGTGAGCTCTCGCGCTCGGTCATGAGCAGTTTCGTTGAGGTTGGGTTGTTGGCAGTGGACGTCTTTGCCCATGTGGGCAGGGAACCAAGAGAGGCAGTGCGAACCCGTGTGCTTTCGTGTTTGTAAGATGTGGGCTGCTCCACGCGCGATGTTGCCGGTTTCGTAAGCCCGAATGGCGGCGCGAGAGTCTGTGCAGACGCTAGTGTGCGAGGGGTCGGTCATCGCTAAAGCTATGGCGACCTGCTCGGCTATGGCGCTCGTTGCTAGCCTAACCGAGGCGGCTGAGCGTAGGGCTCCATCGCCATCTACTGCTGCGAGTGCAAAGGTGGAAGAGTTGCCGTATTGCGCCGCATCGACGAATACGGTAGAGCCGCGATTCGCGGCGGTACGGTCGAGGATAGCGCGAGCGCGGGCCAGGCGTCGGCCTTTGTGAATTAGTTTTTTCGTAGGACAACGATGGTTGTGGGCACAGCTTGCGCTTATTCTGCGGTTTTAATCGACTATAGTTTATTAGCAAGAAAGAACTGGTTCCCCGCGTTTCAGTGAATGCGCCTCCGTGTTGACACCATTGTCCCGCTGCTATGGAATAGTGATGGGAGTCGTCGTGCAATGGATTCGCCAGCAAGAGAATTATTTCACCGAAACAAGAGAGAAATTTTCTCGGAAATTGGTAAAATAGGGCACGTTCGTAGCCCTCATGATCATGGGCTCAAAATTCTTAGAACAAAGGAAGATAGAAGCGGCAGACGCAAGCTACAAGCTGCTGTTTAACTCGCGTCGACCCCTTCGTGCGCAGTATTACTTGGTTACGTATCTTACGGCGCCGCCTACACACGCCATTCAGAAATACGCATCTGGTCTTAATATATTCTTTTGCAGCACTCGTAGATGTAGAAGTAAGGGCGAAAACTGCCTGTAGTTCAACGAAACAAGCCTTGACACTACTCCAGTAGCAGCCCACGTCACACGTCATCAACGCTACCGTTGGCCGTGACTAGTCGGTGGGGCCGTTGCACGGCAGAAATGGCAAAAGATTATTTGCGTTCGAGCGAGGGATTCACTGGTCTTGCCATGCACCGGAAAACAATAACACCGTGTGCGTAGTTTTGAATGACGTTTATAAGCGGTTCCGCCAGGTGTATAACCGAGGAATCATAGTCACGAAGGTATTGACGTAAGTCAAATGAGAGCTTGTACCGAGAGTCAGTAGGTGTTTTCTTCCTATCTTCTAAGAATAAAGCGGTCATGGCCATCAGCACAATGAACATGCGTTCTTTTAACAATTTACTCGATAATTTGCCCCTTTATAGTTCATCCAGTTCTTCCGCTATGGGGGTCGTCGCACGAGGACTCCATCCCTCTTCTTTAGCAGCCAGGCAATGACGTCAACATGGAGGGGCGTTCACGAAGCGTTTTTAACGGCGGAGCTCTTATAGCCGGATGTAAGGTGTAATCCGGGTACTTTAATAACGAGCTGGCGGGTATACGCCTAAGGAATTCGAGAAGCCCCGCTCCAGAGTACAAGCATTTGTGGGAATCATATGAACGCGTGGCTAGCGAGAAAGGGAAGTGAGAGTGATAATAATAATATCTGGGGTTTAACGTTTCCAAGACCACGGTATGATTATGAGAGACGCCGTAGTGGAGGGCTCCGGATATTTCGACTACCTGCGGTTCTTTAACGTGCACCTAAATCTAAGTAGACGGGCCTCAAACATTTTCGCCTCCATTGAAAATGCAGCCGCCGCGGCCGGGATTCGATCCCGCGACCTGCGGGTTAGCAGTCGAGCGCCATAACCACTAGACCACCGTGGCGGGGCAAAAAAAAGTGAGAGTGAGGAGGAGAGAAAGAATAAGGGGAGAGGGTGAAACATAGCATAGCCGTGTATAGTAAAGTATAGCAAACGGGTGGAAAAGGGAAGTGTGGGTGAGGAGGAGTGATGTGAGAGTGAGGTGGAAGGAAAAAAAATTGGGGGACGCTTAAGCTTCGCCTTTAAGGGTTGAACGCGATAGCGATATCCTGCCCCTAGTGCGCACTTCGAACACTACGAGTGTTTAACAGAATGCGAGCAATAAGGTGTGTGCCTTATGTAATGGGTAGCATGCTTTAAAGTAGGAGAAATTATGCGCGAGAAACTTTTTCGAAGTTGCGATGCAGCCACTACGTGGTCTTAAGGGAATACGCGCAGTAATGTGCACATGTGTGCCTTTTGTAATGGGTGGCTGTCTTTAAACCACCAAGTCGTTATGATATTGACGTGGTGTGACGCCCGATGGCAATGTACGCTAGTACCACGCAAAATTACTGCGATATTACATCTCGTATTGTGACACCTGTATACAGGACGCGTATTTTTGGTAAGCATGAAAGTTACTTTCAGTACAGCTCCAAGCAGAGGCGTGGCTGCCTTGTGAAGACCTGGTTAAGCAGCAAAGGCATCTTTGTATCTTCAGTTAACTGTCGCCTCTGTGAAGTTCCGGAAACTATAGAACATTGCTTCATCAGCTGTAAAGACGCCGTACTCTTCTGGGACGTTCTACAAAGGGCTTTTAAAAAACAACTCGATTTAAATTCGTATAGCATACGTTATCTCATGCCACCCAAAAGCCATTCTATGCCTGTTGACATGCTATTACTAATGGGTATGCACAGTTTATGGAAAACTCGCATGTTAGACAGGCATGCGGAACCCATGGTATCATCGAGGTTGCATCTCATTCAAATGGCTCTTCATCTAAAAGACTTTTACGAACAATTAGAGTTTCAACCGGACTGGTATCCACTCTTCATGAAATGTATAGCTTTAATACCCTTTTTAGGACTTCTGTGTAACGCTTGTACGCTGGTAGAGGCCGCCTTGAGTATTTTGTTCGCTATGTATGCTAATTACACACATTTGTAATAAATACCTTGAAAGAAAAAAAAAAGCAGAGGCGTGGCTGTGTGGTAGAACACCTGCTTGCCACGCAGACGGCCTGGGTTCGATTCTCACTCGGACCCAACATTTTTAATAATTATTTTATTTGCAGATTTTTCGATTTTTCGGTCACGGACAAGATGTTGATTTTTCGCTCACAGCCAACGGTGCCGACACCGACGGCGGAATTTCTGCGATACGAGCTCTTTAACGCTATCGCGTTAAAATAGAAGGGGAGTGCTACCAGCTACACAGTTTTCACACGCTTGGAATTACTATTGCATAGGTGCCTCGATTTCTTTTTTTGCAATTAAAATTGAGTCGGTTGCAACCTAACAATATACTCAAGTGCTGCCCACGGGCATTGCTGTCCTAAAAATAAGTGGAGGTGACCCTGATCATTGACTTAGGTATGCGGTAGTGGCGCTCTCACGTTGGCGCTTGTGTGTCCTGGTATAGTGATTGCTTAACTTTGCGTCTCGTCGCGCTGCCGAAGCGGTACTCAGGGACCGCGCAGAAAAAAGCACAGGGAAGTGGTCTGCTCAGAAGACAATGGACAGAAGAAACTACTCCTTGCCTGTCGAAGATAGTCGGATTGTTCCATACAGAGACAATGTCTCTGTTTGTGACAATGGATCCCCAGAAATGTCACCAGAGGTTGCGACATCTCATCCAAAGATAATGTTTTAGTGAGAAAAGAGGAACGTTTATTTTCTAATATGCATAGTATTTAGCTTATCAGAGATAAAGTGCTCACGTTTCGAACGAAAGCCGTCTGGCCTGGCTCTATTACGGAGGTGGGGTACGAGGGCACCGTGGTTTTGCGGGTGTAGCTTTCATTTATGCTTAGATTACAACCAATTATAATAGAAATATTTAAATAATTAGATTAGGGAGAATTAGGAACCAAGATGAATGGATTATATCTTGTCAATTGATGGTTCTCAGACGACATCGCACCCTTCAGTAATGACGGCGATGAAGTAGAAAAAAATTGTTGACGAATCAAATCGGAAAAACGTCAAAGTAGGGTTGAAAATGAATGTTGAGAAGGACAATGTATGCTCTGCGGCACGGCGACAGTGCGACAATTCGTGATAGAGATAGAGGGGCTTGAATCACCAGAAGCTTCTATCTGTCTAGGCGAAATGTTAACAGGTACACCTACTTATGTAAGGGGTATTCACCGAAAAATAGGGTTGGGATGGTGCGCATGCTGTAAACGTTCTCAAGTAAGGAGAAGCAACTTACCACTGTGGCTAAAACAGAAAGTGTACAGCCGCTGTATATTGACACTTTTAACACATGGGGCAAACACCTGGAGAATAGCAAATAAAATGAAGAAGCTAAGTACCACCAAGCGTGCAATGGAAAAAAAATGATAGGACCTCCAGAATTGAAACTTTAAAGTAAATAGAGCATTACTTCAGGTGAGGGTCTCTGATACAAACGTTAGTTAGCCCATCACTTATCCACACTAACATATTGTAGCGCTGATGTAAAATCACACAGGAATCATACAATTACACAAGAAGGAACACAAGACGATGGGACAGGCGAGAGACAGCGCCAGTCCCGTCCTCTTGTGTTCCGTCTTGTGCCATTGCGCTTCAGCGCTACAATATTTCAATTAGCAAACAGTAAATTGCCCAGCAACACGTTCTTTCCCACACTGTTCGCGGTAATCACGTAGAAACGACGAGACTAGCAATATTGATTCGAAATTCAAAACCAGTTTTAGAATATTCTTAAAGCAATACAAGAGGTTAGAATATTTTTACCTATATTCCTAGCACGGTCGAATCATTGAAAAAATATATATTATAATTTTATGATCAAGCAACGTGTGGGGGCGGGCTTGTTAATGTGTACTTTCACGCTGAGCAGTTTTCCATTTATAGTTCAACCAGAAGAAGAAATGGAACGCCTTCGAGCAGAAACTACAAACAAGGATTTCATTTTATTTATTATAGTAAAATAAGTGGCACACAGGCTGCACAAAGACATCAGGTCATGAATAATGTTTATTGCGATAGCGATTATATGGACACTCTCGATGTATGTATGTATGTATGTATGTATGTATGTATGTATGTATGTATGTATGTATGTATGTATGTATGTATGTATGTTGACACTCACATTTTATGAACACGCTTTAAAGGGAAACTGAAGCGGTATTAGAATTCGGTAGACTGACCGGCCCTACGGCATCTTCGATTCCTTTGGCGGAGCCGCGCTGCACTCCCACGCTTGGTTCATGCCATTCACTGATCCCACTTAACTGCTAGAGCGCTGTTTAACTAGCGGGCACTCAAGCAAGTTCAGAGAACCTGGAGCTTCTGCAGCTGGATTACAATATCTGCCATAACGACAAACAGCCGAGCGTAATGTGAACAAGCGTCTCTCGTATCTTGTTAGGAGCTTCCTCGCCAAGCTTCTTATGCTCGCGCCTTGCCCATCGCGTCGTATCAGCTAGTTCTCATTGTTCCCGCTAGAGGCGCAGCTGTGCTCTCTCCGGTGATTCAAGCGCGCTTACTAGATGGCGCGCCGCGTGCTGTCGTTAGATAGGTGACCGCTAGAGAGCCGCGCCCATATACATCGTTTGCTCTCGGTGCGCTTCCTATCTCTTCACCGGGAGCTCACTTAGAGCACATCAATACCGCTATTCAGCATGAACACCGAAGAAGCCAACAGAGCGGGGGTGAGAGCTCTCAAGGCAGCAGAAGCGCGGGATCGCCCCCAAGACCCTGCGGTGAGAGCCCGCGAAGCAGAAGAGAGACGCCAGCGCCGGCAGCAATCAAAAGCCACCATCGAACCACTGTCTATCAAATTGTAAATTTTGTATATACTCCATCAAAATGTAAATGGGTGTATAAAGTGCATCACAGTGCAAATAATAAACATTGTGTATATATGTATATATATATATATTATATATATATATATATATATATATATATATATATATATATATATATATATATATATATATATATATATATATGTATAACAACGTGGTCACGTCTTTATATGGCAATAGATGAATTTGTACGGAGGATTCACAGGTTACCCGATCATCTCGGAGCAAGCTCCTCTAACATCATTCACTTCTTGGATATGGCGTGACTTTTTCTGTAGCATCCCTGACTTGCTCCATATGCGCGCCTTTGCCTGATATCTAATCACGGATGCCACGCTTCAATAGCGCTGGTGTTGTGGATTACGCAGTATACCGAACATGACATCATGACATTCGCTCAGCTTCTGAAGAGCTTGCTGCCGCAGCCCCTGTTTTTGCCAAAAAGTTTTATTTACATTCACTTTTGAGAACACGCACATCGGTTTTCGAATCCATCAGAGATCAAGCTTTATATACCCACTGCAAAGTCATTTAAAAAAGTGTTTTCGCTTCCCAGTAATGAAATCGTTTAGGCTAAATGTACTTGTGCCTCGCCGACAAATAGCTAAGAAAAGAATGACTCGCTATATATGAGAAGGACGCTGTCTTTCTCCAGAGTCCCACGCCTTTGCTTCTTCTATCCCGTGCGGTTTGCATGTACCTGCGTTGTAAGAGCCGATGCTGGCATGTTCCACCGTTGATTCTATTTCTATATTTAGCAAGTACGCTGTGGAAAACTGGGAGGGCGTAGGAAACGGCCAGCGCGCGTGCTTTCAATGTAGCTTGCGTATTTATCCCCCTTGCAATAATACATCATCCCGATGCTTGCTGTAAGGTAGTTTCCAGGGTGGCAAGTTCATAATACTTGTAGGCGAATGTAGACATTGTCAACAGTAGGGTCTGATTAAGCACTGCCTGTCGCGAAAGGCGATGCCGTCGCCACGATGATGTTACTTGCTCTTCGGGGAAAACTTCGTAGTACGAAGGACAAAGCTCGCGAAGTACTTTACACGGGCGAAAATAACATCCAAGTAGCTTTTCGGAGACCCCGCGTACGCGTAGGGCAGACTATACTCCTAGTTTGTCTCCCGGGGCGTATTTAACGTCTCTTATTCGTAAATTATATCTATTGGCATTGTCTTCATTTTCTGCTGGATCCGATGTTGAGGAAGCTGCTTTGCTTCTTCTTCTCTTTGCCTGAAGTGGCGGGTACTTTGGTTGTTGTAAGCGTTCTCATCTACAGGTGGCATATCATCTAGGGGTCTGGCAACAGTTTTGCCAAACATTTGGCGACGCTTGCACTAAGTAGCGCAAGCCTTGAAACAGTAAATCTGCGCGATTCTGAAGTATAATCTGGTTGCTTCTAGGTTGTTGCTAGGCCTTAGGTAGGTTAGTAACTGCACGGATGTCATAACTCCAGAACCGAGCGTAATGCACCCCTCTTGGTCTACGGGCACCTCATCGTTGACGCAAGGCTTCCATCGATTCCGCCCCTTCCCGCAGCGGCCAGGGCCTTTCTCGTTCCCTAGTATGGCAGCTTCGCACTAGTCGTGCTGAGTCTGTCTTTTTATGCATTTCTTCCCATTATTTCTCTCCATTAGATGGGAAGCAGCTTTTGCGCTGGGCTTTTTCCGTAGTTCCATTGGCGACCGTCCGCTTTTTAAAACCTACCATAGCCATCTGTAACATATTGAGCGCGCTCGCCCCAAAGGGAAGTCTTTTTCGTTTTGTTCTTCGACCGGCTTGATGATGATACGTGCAGAGCACTGTAGGGACTCGGGCTGCCGTATGTTGTCCTAGCTTGGCGTAACGCAGACAAAACCACGTGTGCTGGCACGCGCTAGCGCGTTCGGGCCTGTGTAAGGGGCTGGGCAGGTAAGACGCTGTGGCCTGTCCCCCTAACGCTCTCTCAGCAATCACGTGATGGCGTTGGTGAACGAGATTCTGCAGGCGCGCGATGAGCCCGCGTGGCGTGCTCCAACAAGAGTTCGGGACGAGTAACAGTAACAGCAACTATATTTATACAGTGAATTCATGGTGTGCTCCACATGCAAGGACGCGTTAATAGCGCGCAAGGTGCCCGTGTTGAACGGAACTTTAAATCGACGCATGCGCTCCTTCGCATCCCCACATGGTTCCCTTTAGTGGGAGATGGTGCAATTTCTTTCTCTTTATTTCTTTATTTATTTATTGAAAATACCTTACAGGCCCGAAGGCATTGAGTAAGGGGGGTTACAGTGAAATCAGATAATGAACAAAATCTCACAATGAACAAAGCTACAGTGCAGGTTAATAACAATAACAAAAAATACTTCGTAATAAAATTCAATAGTACACGAATAGCAGATTACAGCACGTTAATCAAAACAGAGCGCAACACTTGACAATATAAAAGTTTGAATGTCCGATGAAAAAAGAAAAAGAAAACTTACAACTCTACACCGTGAAAATGTATCTCAAGTTTCTGCCGAAACGCGTTAGGGTTACTATTAGAGGCGATATCATCGGGAAGATCATTCCACATGCGGATGGCTTGCGGTAGTGCTGATGTGTTAAACGCGTTTGTGTTACCAAAGATGCGGGTGAAGCTGAGATGATTATGTAACCGGCGTGGTGTGTAGAGGGGGCGTTCAAGTTGCAACGACGATGTTCTATCGCTTCATCTCTCTCTCTCTTACTGAACCAGTGGTGAGCAGTGTAATTTCCTCCGCCTCACATTTCTTCTCATCATCACATCTCTCCTCGTCAAGCTCACTTCCCTTTCCCGCTCCCTTACCACATCACACTATACAAGGCTATGCTATGCTAACGTGTCTGGGTAACCGAGTGGTTAGGGCGGACCTTCGGATCGCGGGTTCAAAACCCGGCCCGTGAAGACTTTTTGTACGGCAAGAATTTTTCTTTCTCTTTCTTTATATTTTTCTTTACCAACCCTCTGTTTGATTCTCTCTTTCTTTGTTTGTTTCTTTCTTTCTTTCTCTCTCTTTCTCTGTACTCGTTCTCAGGGTTGTTGCAGGCTACTCCGTAGTGGAATAGTGGAATAGTGGAATCTGCCCAAATTGTGTGGCACATAGCCGTTTATGATGAGGATAGTTTTCTCATAGTCCGCACATTACGGATTGGTTACAGAGCTTCGCTGTTAAAACAAGTTAAAAAGGTGTCGTTCCAGTCGTCTCCTGCACAACAGTATTGTATGCGAACATTCCGTAAGATATTTCATCCCATGCTCGATGCTTTATATCTACGTACACCGACAACAAGTCCCTCAATGTTCCATTGAGCCAGTCATTCCGTCCATTTGCGTAGAGATGATACGTTGTTGTTTTTCTTACTAGTGTGCGTCAATCTCATAATGGAACTCGTAAAATCAGAGGCAGATGCAGTTCCTCGGTCTGTAATGAACACTGTAGTATTGCGATGCCACAGCACGATGTCGGTCAAAAAAATTTGCTACCAATTGTGGTTGCTGTGTTGGCTATACGTTTTTAGAACATTGCAATAACTACCCGCCACGGTGGTCTAGTGGTTATGGTGCTCGACTGCTGACGCGAAGGTCGCTGAATCGAATCGCCGCCGCGCCGGCCGCATTTCAATGGAGGCGAAATGCCCGTGTGCTTAGATTTAGGTGTACGTTAAAAGAACACCAGATGATCCAAACTTCCAGAGCCCTCCACTACGGTGTCCATCATAATCATAACCTGGTTTCGGGGCGTATAACTACAACATTTGTTATTAAGAATGCAATAAACATTACACATGTACACATATGATTGCGCAAGCTATAGTCCCGAGTTGTTCGAATACGCCTACGACAGCTACTTATGATACGCACATCATCGCCCGTGGCCCACCCTTCGTTGCGATAAAATTGGCATATATGCTCTAATGGGAGTGGCGATGTAATGCCGGAATATGAGCGACCCTTTGCGCACTGGTGCATTCCTCTCGACTGGCACGCCCGCGATGCGCTCACAACTGCTCATTTACACAATGCCGTCGGTTCACCGCGTAACGCTTGGCTGAAAGCAAAAAATACAATGTGTTTTGGCTAAAACACTTTGCTGGGCTCGTTGGTTAGCATCCACGATAGAGTGAGTAAGCGCGACTTGACAATTATGTAGAAAGAAATACAGATGACACAGCGCTACGTTCAATTGAGTTGAAAGTAACGCTGTGTTCTTGTCCGTTTTCTGTCTACGTCCCCGTCAAGTCGTGCTTATTTACTCTACCATGAAGATTTATGACACTGGCTGCTAGTCATTGACTGCTTCCCATGAAATTGAATTCCACAATGGGTGGCACCTGCCATATTTTTAACTGTAGTATATCAATTATCACATGGGTGAAAATGAATTAAAGTCGATGACAAAGCACTTTTTCATAGGTGAAGCAAGGACCCACAAAATTTGAATTAGGTGTTCATGTCTCCGTATCATGTCTGCCGGGATGACACCTTCGCTACAATAAAACTAAAGCGAGCGAATGATTCGAAGGGCTCGTTTCTCTGTTTGACAAAACGTCATGAAGCCAACGAACTATGAATGAAAGGAAAGCATAAGGGAGAATATTTGCACTTAGTATAGTGTGATAATTATGACATACATGTAAACGGAATAAGGTTGGCAAGAAAATACCATTGTCGCCTGTGGGGCCCGATCCCACAAACTTCGAATTACACTATACTTGAAATTTACACAAAATCTGATTCTTGCAGACGTCATGGCTACTCATTGTTTAAGCATAGCTGCTATCTTCATTTTCCACGGATGTCACCTTGCAAGAACGACGGATATTGCGGATAGCACTGGTAAGGAATGAAATGTACTTTATTACATAATTAATAATTAATACCGCTATAAAACTATATTTTTGCACAATAATTTGAATTTATGACGGGCCAGTCTGACCGAATATTTTTTTCTCTGCTGCTTTTCTTTTCATTATCAACGTTATGTACTGACGCACTGACGCTTTTTGGAACGAAACGCAATGCCTATTTATTCCAGCGACCGCAGCAAAGCAAATCATAGAATTGTAGCTTAACATAAAACTAGACGACCAAGCGGCATGAACTGTCGGAAATATAATTGCCGAGTGTTCTTGTGTTTTCAAGTATGCGGGTGTTAACATGTCCCTGTTGAAACGTTCCGTATGCCATTCGAATAACTCCATATATTCCATAAGGAATCCATTGTTTCCCGTATATTTCTCATATATTTCCGCAAGATTCCTACGGAAACATACGGAGTTTTTGGAATGGCAATACGGAACGTTTCAATAGGGGTATCCTTCGGATTGAAGTTTTTCAACATAGGTTTCTTGTGAGAGAGTTTGTTCGGGATTCACTCAGTAACCTGTTAAGGACCTCCACAGAGAAGGACTAGTGCCACTATATCTATGCGTATTATCGACCTACGAAGATACAAAAAGATAGTTGGGATGCGAATATGGGGATATTACCGTTTTGCACTTAAATAAAATAGGCAAAACGGAGTCAGCAGCTACAGCTGCATTGTGACGTTGC
>NW_023614861.1:0-31727 GCF_013339695.2 Rhipicephalus sanguineus
AGACTATGTACACTCAGACTTTTGTGACGTTCAGAGCGCACTTTTTGAATTTGGGCACCATGTGTAGGAAACAATGAGTCGGCAGGGGTGTGTGATGCAATAGGCATGTTCTTTGAAGCAACAGGTCTGCTGCCAAGCAGAGTGCCACCTCAGAAAAGAGAGGAAAAGACATCCTTCGTGCAATAGTTAAAAAAATCACAGCATATCCACGGAGTGAATGATGATGAGTGGGCGAAGCTGCGGAGGTTCATCGGTAAACCGGAATCTTCCGTGAATTCTGCCCAGTACATCATCACCGACGTGAGATCGGGCGCGTTTATACTAAGGTTCGATGAGTTTTGACGACTTGCAGCTCACTTTAATTTTACATGTACGCTGTGAATTTTCATTGTTTAGAAAACCATTGCTTTAGAAAACATCTGGCGTCTTTCGTTAAGCAGCTGGCGTCTTTTCGTTTTGCTTTAGAAACATCTGGCGTTCTTTCGTTTGCTTTTACAGAAACACCTGGCGTCTTTCGTTGGTTTATTTCATCAATCAACGGCGTTTTGAACAAAATTTTTATTGTTTAATCACGCACAGGAGAAATCTCACAGGCACTACTTGGAGGTAAACAATGGCTGCTAATGGGAATGAGAGACAGAAGAAGTCGGCTTTTAGCTAACACTTACACTTCTACTTCTACTAACGTTCCTACTGGAACATGCAATGGCTGCTAATGGGGAATGAGAGACAGAAGAATTCGGCTTTTAGTTAACGCGCACGCTGCGAATTTTTATTGTTCACAACGCACAGGAAAATTCCCACCGGCACCACCTTGGAGGTTAAGCGTAAGACTGGTTACGCACTACGACTACGAGGGACGAAACGGGTGCCGCCTTAAGGAGCTTCGCCCCTAAAAGCCACTGCCGTAAGCAGCCAGAACCACCTTGAGATCAGCCCAAAAACAAAGTGGTGGGGGCAAGGAAGGAATGCCAGGTGTGGTATCCTACGCGCCCTGCAAACTTGTCTGTGACGTCGACAATACTCGCTCTACTCGTGGAACATCACACAGGGTTCCCAATCTACATCATACTAGTGGCAATCTCTCGAGGGGCTTCCAACACAGATAAGCAGTCACGCTTACTTCAGCACCAAATTAAAATATCTTAAAGGCAATTCACCATGACTTATCGGTAAGATAAGGTAAGATAAGAACAATCAATAGATACAGTACGTCTAAAATAAAGATCAAAGAAACAATCATTTCAGCAGGGCAAAAAAACATTTCATTTGAAACTACGTTGATGACGTCAGCAGGTAACCTATTCCAGTCTTGGATAGATTTGGAAAGAAAAATTTCTTTAAAAAGTTCTGTCCTGGCAGTAGAACCTCTCGTACTTTTCGCTCATGGTACACGCGTTGTGGCCTATAGTGAGGCGGCATTATATACATGTCTCTCTGTATATTAACCATACCATAGTATATGGAATGAAAAAGCTTCAGGCGCAGCTTTCTGCGTCGTTCTACAAGGGTACCCCATTTAAGTTCTTCCTTGGTTCTTGTTGCACTGAAATTAATTGTGTATTGATGGGACACGTACCTCGCACCTAGATTCTGAACCCTTTCAAGTTTATGAACGTCGCGCGCCGTCGGAGGGTCTCACACTACACACTACACAAGCCTACTCGAGGACGGACCTCACGTACATCTTGAAGAATAGCTCACGCGTGGAATGACTGAATGAACCAGAGTTCCTGCAAATGAAGCCCAGCATTTTTCCCGCCTTTCCGGTTACGTAGCTAACCTGCTTCTGCCACGATAATTCTGCATGCTCATGGCTGCACACAGAAAACAATTACACTGATGCAGTCAGATTACTTCCTGCAAACTTCTTGGGTTGACTCACACTATGTGGAAATTGCTACATGTCACAAAGCAAAGAAGCAAACAATCAAGCTGTGCCCTTGCAAGACAACACGCTACAAAATTGACATTGCTTATTTGTAAAGTTCCTTGTTTTAAATACACGAAGCAAGTTCCCAACTCCTACTCAAATGTGCATCGCTTGCGTTAAGCGCTCACGCTTCTCCTCGCCTTGGCGACGCAGCACAGCTTCAGTTGCTGCTAAAGGGCCACTGTTGGGGGGAATGTCATCCGGTTGTGCCTCCCATTCCCACGTTTAATGTCCATCATCGGTGTAGGGTGGCACATCCACATCACCACAGTTAACGCACATGTTGTGCAAAACACAACAAGCTATTATAAACTTGTTCATTTTGTCCACAAACAGGAAGTCCAAGTGTAGCAGCTGGCGGAACCTGGCCTTGAGATCTCCAAACGCGTTCTCAATTTTCACCCTCGTTGCCGAGAAGTGGTAGTTGAAGGCACGCTGCCTTGCATCGGGGTCACCATAATTTCTAAATGAAGTTATCAGGTGATCCCGAAGCGGGTAGGCAGCGTCCCCAAGAACGTGGTACTTCCCGGCACAGCACACACGAGGCAACTTTGCAGCAAGCCTGGATGTGTTGAAGATTCTCGAGTCGTGAATCTTGCTGGGGTGTCCAGTAGTAACATCGAGAAACTTCTTTGTGTGATCACACACAGCTTGCAGTGTAAGGGACAGGTAACTGTGCCTGTTTACGTAGGTGGAACGCACCTTTTTTGCTGGGCAGCGGATACTGATGTAAGATCCATCGATACACCCGATCGTATTGGGCACTCCTGACACCTGTGACAGTGAGAGGAAAAAGAACACACCTGTAATGAACATCTTGATAGTAATTAATTTTAACAACTGGATGAGTGGTATGTTGGTCTTAGTGGAGCTTGGGTTACGTCAAATAAGTTTTTACATGCCAAAGCCATGAAATGATTGTGCGGTACACCACTGCGAAGGGCACCAGAAATTTCAACGAGCTGTGGTCTTTTTATGTGCACTGCAAATGAACAATATACGTTCCTCTAGCATTTCTCATTTGATAATGCGACTTCTTTGATTGAGATAGTACCCACATCTTTTGGAGGAGCAGCTGAGTACCACGTCCACTGTCCCCCCAAGGCAGCTTAACATGCTAAATCGATGCACTTCGTAAGTATTCTCAAAAGGGAGCTACAATTTGGCAACTCCTCTGTTCTGTGTGCCATGAAGCAGTGAAAAACAACTAAAATTCTTACTTGTTGAAAGTTCGCCGACAGCTGATCAAGGTCTGCTGGAAATGATATCACTTCTTCTGCGATGTCCACAAAATATTCGAGTGTGCGCTTCACAACTCTAAACGCTGTCGCAGTTCCCATCCCAAAGCGACCAGCAACGTCCCTCAGGCACGCCTTGTTTGCGGCAAACCTGAGACAGCAAACGTACGTCATGAAAAAAAGTGTAAGCAAGGTAAAGAATTAAAATAATCTCTCTTTCCTGCTTTGTACAATAATGAGGCATGAATGCTTTTCGTCAAAATTAGCAGCCGTAAGAAAATTAGCACCTCTTAAAGGAGCACTGACACAAAATTTCGAAGGCAAGATAAGCTGTGGGATGGATTTGGGGGGACACACACGCATCATCTACGAAATATCAACGGATAATATAGCCTAGAACCAGGAGCGTCGGCAGGATTTTGTCTTGGAGGGTGCAAAGCAGTGTTGCATGGCGGCTGGGGGAGGGAGAGAGTACTGGTGTAGCTTGGGTGGGGGCAAGTGCTGGTGTGGCTTGAGGGAGGCAAGTGCCCCCTTCGCACCCCCCTGCCGACGCCCATGCCTAGAACATATTTAAAATCACGTTTAAAGTGCTCGTCGCGCCACTCCACGCGAAACGAGGTTTTGGTGCTCTTGTAAACAACCAACCGCCACCTGCGTGACGAGCTGTGTTGGCTGCCACGATTGTTCCGGGCGCTCTCTCCCAGCAGACCTTTTCAACGGAAAGAAGGGGAGACTTGCACGGGAGTACAAAGGCTGATGTCTTAAATGTAAACATTTCGACAGAAATCTGTCTGGCTGGGTGGAATATTTAGGAGGTTGATGTCCTCGCCTCGGCAGTGCATCTTGGAGGGGTCACGCATATTTACAACGCCTCAGAGGGCATTGTAGCAGCACCCAGGAAGCCTTCGTTGAAAAGAGTTGTCGACGCGGTGCTCATGTGCACGCGGTTTTCTGCGCTCACGCAGCCAGCTATTACATGGCCACCCCTCTGGGTCTCGCCTCCCTCGGCGCTCTCTGAAACAGAAACTGCGACTGGGCGCTTTAAAAACGTCTCCAAATAATTAACGGTAGCGCGCTCGGGCAAACGAGCTTTTCCGCCGTGATAATTGGGTCGTTAACTACTTATCGCAACAGAAAAAACAAGATGGAAAATTTTGGTGTCAGTGCTCCTTTAACGCCGTTCTTTCTGATTGTGCAGCTGCAAGTGGTCATATTTCACTGGTTCCCAATAGATCACACTACACATCTTTGAAGGACAAAAAACACCAGCGATGTAGCCGCGGGAAGGAGGCTAGGGGGATTTAACGCCTCCGAAATTGTTGAATTTCTTATGTGTATATACGCAAGACAAAATTCTGCGTACGCATCGGGAAAACATACTTCTACACCGAGGCACTTGAAAGCATGCCCTAAGGTTATGTAAACCGGTACGCACGACTTAAAACAGCATGCCGACTTACCATAGGAAGACCAGAATGTGCTCTTCCGCGGTTTTCGAGGGGGACCCACCACGATCACTGCACGGGTAGTGACGCGAGCCTTCAAACCCACGGATCAAGGTTTCCGCGACACACCTCGACACCCTAAAGTCTTGACGGAACTGCAGAGAAGCAAATAATAAAAAGATAAAATTAGGTATCTCTGGTATTATGAAAATATGGTCTTCCGTGCTTACCTCCTCGTCTGTGTACAGCCGCACAACGTTCTCGATAAACCCGACAATCTTGGGACGTTCGCGGTGGGGCTCCGCGAAAGCTTCCCGAAAGATGCCTTAGTACAGCACCTGCGTCTCTTCGCAGTCTTCTTCGTCTGAGCTGGACGAGCTGCTGCTAGAACTGCTCTCGTCGCTCGATAGAAGTTCCACCACAGCAGCAAACGCAGCCATTTTGCGAAGCTGAGCCGATCAGCGAACGCACAATGACGGATGTGACGTATGCTGCCCGTCGTGTTTCCGCCCGAATCCGCGACTTGGCGGCGGAGCAAGTGAGAGCAATCCGCCTCGGAGCGAGTTGCCCTGAAACTACCAGTGAAACGCGCGGACCCGCTCCGAATCTACCAGTGAAATTCAGATTCGTCGCCACGGAGCAAAAAAACCTGCTCCGGATCTCCCAGTGAAAAAACGCCATTAGTTGCGTGTCTGCGAGGCCGACCACGAGCATATATCGCGGATCAATTCTTCTTTCAGGTCTCCGTACTCGCAGGTTTCGGCTAGTCTGTAGAGTTCGGTTACGAATGCGTCGACTGACTCATGCGCATCTTGCTTCCGGTTAGGGAGCCTACATCATGGAGGAAGGAATACTAAGGAGAGGCCCTGACGTCACATTCGTGAAGCCCCCACATCGCAAACACCCGCATCGCCTCCTAGCGAAGGCGCAGCGAAACATTTCGCGATTTCCGTTGCGACGTTTGCAAGCATGGAGGAATTCCTCCATGTTTGCAAGCGCATGCGCGCATCGCGAAACTTTGCAGCCTTTTTTTTTTGTTTGTTTGTTTTGCGCCGTGCAAGCGGCGTAGTCGATTCACGCATGCTGCTCTTTGTGTGTGTTCTTTAGGAAAGCTACGCAATGCTCAGCTGTTGCGTATACCCGGTGCAAATCGCGTGCACGGCGGACAGTACCGGGTGTCACTTTTCATGTGTACGTATACGCTCGCTTCATTGCTGATCACTAAGGCACGGTATTTGCGTGCGAAGCTCTCGGATATGCGCTCTGTTGCTTGTTACTCATTCTGTCAACTCAGAACTCACGTGAACTTTTGTTTTTGGCGTCTGGCGCGCCGTACATAACATGCGCTGAAGGCAGCGTATGTTTTAGAGGCTGTGTCGTTCAACGAAAGGGCAATAAACTTTTGTTGTTATTATCAGACTACATGATGTATGTATCGTGCGGTGTGCGCTCGCTGCGTGCTTGTGTTGTGTGCGCACTGGAATTACAAACTTTACGTGCACGATCGCGTATACAATACAGCGGTGTCTTCTTTTCGACGTGAAGTTACGTCAACAACAGGTTGGCGTTGCGCCGAATAGCTACTGCGCTCACTCCATATACACGAGCAAAGAACCGCTAATCGGGCAATAGATCTGGAAATCGGGCTACAAGAAAGGAAAAAAGAGGCCTAACGCCCAGCAGAACGCGTAAGTCACTGCTAGGTGAGTTCGAATACGATGAGGCAGGGGCTGAATGTTTTTGATTACGGCACGTACCGGTACTTTCTGTACTGTTGCACAAAAACGCTCCTCGAAGAACTTCATCACGCAACGCTCGGGCCTGCCGCGCACGAACAGCCTGGTAAACGTCTGCTTGCAACATTTTACTGCGTGCGAACCGCACAATACGCGCTAAGTTTACGCCGGGACTACAAATCCGAACAGAAGCGAACCACCGCAGAGAGCACGCCGCGGGGCGTCTGCTGTTTTGTTTGCCCCATATCGGCTTGTTTGCCCCATAAATCTGACGTCACTTCCGCCACACTTTTCGCAATGCATTGGGATACGATAGGGCCTCTCCTTAGTTTTTCCTTCCTCCATGGCCTACATGACCGCCTGTTTTAGGGTGGAGACATCTCAAAAAGTGCCCAAAAAAAACTCAGCCAAAATCAGCGGGCAATCGGGCACGCTGTTGCCAGCTTCCGCCAAATTTAGCATAATTTGGTTGTGCGCCACCATTTTGGGGCCAGCAGTTCAACTCCCCCCCCCCCCCTCCCTCCCAGCTACTCATGATCTGCATGGTTAATAGTGATCTGCAGTGTATTTTCAAAAGCCTTTTTTAGGCTAAAACCTTATTAAGGCAAAAGCCTTCGATACATCAGGAGTAAAATGTCGGTGGCGTTCAGCGTCGGCGTCAACACGTTACATGCATCAAGCTCGAAACCTAACCGTCGGCGTCGTTCAGCGTCGGTGTCAACACGTTACATGCATCAAGCTCGAAGCGTAACCGTCGGTGGTGTAGTCCAGCGTCGGTGTCAACACGTTACATGCGTCAAGATCGAAGCGTAACCGTCGGTGGTGTAGTCCAGCGTCGGTGTCAACACGTTACATGCATCAAGTTCGAAACGTCACCATCGGTGGCGTCGTCCGGCGTCGGTGTCAACACGTTACATGCATCAAGCTCGAAACGTCACCATCGGTGGCGTCGTCCGGCGTCGGTGTCAACACGTAACATGCATCATGCTCGAAACGTAACCGTCGGTGGCGTCGTCCAGCGTCGGTGTCAACACGTTACATGCATCAAGTTCGAAACGTCACCGTCGGTGGCGTCGTCCGGCGTCGGTGTCAACACGTTACATGCATCAAGCTCGAAACGTAACCGTCGGTGGCGTCGGTGTCAACACGAACACCTAGGTGCACAAAGCGTGAAATGTAACCGTCGGTGGCGTCCAGCGTCGGCGTCAGCACGTTACATGCAAAGCTCAAACGTAACCGTTGGTGGCGACGCCATCGTGCAATTCCCGCACCAAGCACCGTGACGTTAGAAATTTGGAAGGTGTCTACTGGGTTCTGCATAGCTTCTGCTCGATAAAAATGAAGCATGTAGATTGTCATTTGTGGTAGGGAGCCTACATGACCGCCTAATTTGTGGGTACCTGCCCCGCCGCGGTGGTCTAGTGGCTAAGGTACTCGGCTGCTGACCCGCAGGTCGCGGAATTGAATCCCGGCTGCGGCGGCTGCATTTTCGATGGGGGCGAAAATGCTGTAGGCCCATGTTCTCAGATTTGGGTGCACCCTAAAAACCCCAGGTGGTCGAAATTTCCGGAGCCCCCCACTACGGCGTCTCTCATAATCATATGGTGGTTTTGGGACTTTAAACCCCACATATCAATCATCAATCATTTGTGGGTACTATAGACCTAGCATACGAAGTTTGGAAAAATTTCATCGGGCCAGTTTCACGAAATTCTCAGAAATACATTTTGAAATTTATCTCACGCGTGGAGACTTTGGCGCGAAATTAAAAACAAATTGAACTGGAACCTTGATTTTCGTCGCCAATAATGAGCTTATGATAGTGAAACATGACATTGGAGTTCTCGGAGTGCAGTTTGTCAATCTCAACCAGTCATCGTTCCTCTTTAGTGTTCCTTTAAACAACAGTTGAACAAGGGACGTTGAGGGTGGGCAGATTAAGCCAAATGAATTTGTAATTGTTTCTAGTAGATACTTTCACCCATGTATTCGCTATTTGCTTGTCTACTGGTGTCTTCGCGACGAAAATGCAACAGGCAAAGGTAACTGCTTTGTTCAGATCAAGTGACCGAAATTTTACGTCGAATTATCACCGGTGTCAGGGCTACTTGTTAGCACAATTACTGGAAAAATCGATTCAATTGCTGTGTTGAGTAACGTTTTGTTAGTGCATTGGTAATAATGACACATCCACTGTATTACTCAAAACAGAATTTGTATTCCATTGTCCTCTATGCAGTTCATAGTGATTGATTAAATGCAATTCCTTCGGGTCCTCATTGAACACTGCCAAAAAATTTAGAACTGGTAGACTTAAGGCATCGAAGGTTGACGTAAAGTCAATTTGCATTAGGTGTAATGCGATAATTGCTTCTTTTCATGAATGTGACGAAGCAGCAATCAGCAACCGTAACTGTTACAAGGCTATATTCTGTAGATCTTGTATATAGCCCAGTTCAACTGTCTCTTCCTTTAAGAGCAATAACTGTTGGAGTTGTGTAACCACTAAGCATTTCACCAGATGTAATGTCAACTTGAAACTGAAAAAAAACTATCACCAAGCCTCCAAGCCTTCGTAAGATGACAACCGAGCACTATTGCAAGAAAAATGCGCTGCTTCAACGCGGGTCCATTAAACCATACCTTTTGAAAATACAGCTCAGGAAGTTGAGCACCTTCAAGGCAACGGTAAAACAGACTTTATGAAGACACGACACAACTCTGGACACAATCATTGCAATGTTTATTGACACAATTATTCTTTACCGTACATCACACAGTACAAAAAAGGCTGCTTCGCATTGTAGATACAGCATTTTCGCAAAGACACGAAATACTAAATTTCACAATCGTGACATGGACATTGCATAACTTTTCATACAGTATTTACAATTTTCTTGTCATCTGGCCTAGGCCAGGGTAGGCGTTGCTGTTTTCGGGTTCAGCAGTTACACAACATTATGACATGAATCACGCCAGAGAGCATAAATTCACGAAGCAAAAAAAAGCCATTCTGGTGGCTGTAGCATCCACGAGCAAAATATACCAGAAACCATATAAAGTGCCCGCCGGGTACCATCGTTTGTACGATTAACCTCTCGTGAAAAAAACATTGCATGGATTTATCCAACACCTACTGAGGGCTTGCTCCAGCAAAACTGCGCCCACGATGTGCATAAAGTGATATTAATTCAAATCAAGTGCTATTCGCTTACATTACGCTGTGGCAATACAATTACAATGTACATGAGCTCATGACATCACACAGTATACAAAACACTCGTATTCTTTGAAGAATTTCAAACAGCAACTGCCCATGTGCCCTAATACCAGAGTAACTTCGAACTGGGTTACAAATTACAATGCACCAATAATACAGGTGAACATGCAGAGACTGACACCATCTATGTGCTGATGACCGCACACAACTAATTACGCTCGGCAGCATGACTTCAGCCGAATAAGTGTAGTCTGGCTGTGCGTAGGATTGATCCACAAGGACAATGGTTACATGTATTGGTTACTGTGTGGTAGAATCTCTTCTGTGACGTAAGTGTCGAAGCACAGCACATAGGTTAATGAAAGCCTACTGAAGGTTTACTCCTGCACACCTTTTGCTAGAATGTGTTTCAACATGCCGCGCCCTTTGTTGGCGGAGATGCATTCGTAGACGACAATGGACATACCGTTCAAGCAGCAACTTCTGAACCTTCTCTCGGTGAATGTTACACATGTCAAGGTTATTTTCCACATTATTTGCAAGAAACCTTGATATGGTCCGGAATGGTGCCTTGAGGTCCAAGATGGCATCCTCTGCCACAAGTCCTTTAAAGTGTTCTTCGTAGTGAACTAACAGTTCCATTACAGCAGCGCTGGGCCTCAACAGATTGGTGGCCCCTTTCACGTACTCTTTCAATTCAATCTGCGTTGTAGCACTGACCATCTCCCAGTAGAACAGTACTAGGAGGGCACTCGCCAATGGCTTTGATTATTGTCTTGAGCAGAAACCCTCCAACATAAGCAAGGATTTCACATTCTACAGATGATACTTCATCCAGCGTGAGGTTCTCCAGGTGCTCTTCATCATTTATAAATTCTTCAAGGCTCTTTTCAAGGCTTGCGCCAAGTAGGTCAGCAAGGTGAAGGCCGTAATCAGAATCGTAACTTGATGACTTTGGCGTATGCAGAAATTGGCCCACACAAATCAGCTTAAGCGAGGACTTCACGTCGTAAGCACTTGGAACTGGTTTCTTCATGCGCACTATCGCGAAAACGTTTTCAAGGCAATCCTGGATGACGCGGCTTGTCAGAAGGTACTTGTAGCCACGCAAGCTAAGTAGCTCTTCAGCAAGGCTCAGCACAACTGATGTAGAAATGAGAAGGCCAGCTTGGGAAGGCTTCCAATGCGCTGTTGGCCCCATTTTCATGCGTCGAAGTGTATCCTGAGCAAGCATCAACGTGTCTACAGCCCCTTGGTACTTGGATGGATCTATTTTACTCAGGGCTACGACTGGACAACGAGATGACATGAGAGTATACCATTTCCAGACAAGCTCCTAAAAACCATGCAGTTGCCTCTGCTTCTACTGGAAGGTGCCCCTTTTGAATTGAGATACCGAATAGCCTGGAGGTGCTTCACGAAAAAACTGAACAGCAATGCCAACTTTCATAGTTGTAAAATGACCAGTGCTCACATGTATCGCAGAGAGGCCATGGGCAATTTTCAGATCGCTGTCTGAGTCATGATCGACGACTGCTTGGACATCACTGATGTCGACGTTGCTCCCTGGAAGACCTTGTTTTGTTACCGTGTTCTCTCCTAAGTAAAAGCATGCTGCTCGCAATAGCTGAGGCCTCAGATTCTTAAGAACATGGGCTGGATCAGCCATAAAGTAGAGCTGTCTGTCTTCGAGGTGAGGATGCGGAGTGCTGTGCACTGTTTCTGAACACCTGTGGCTTGAGAAGCCTAGCAAGCGCCAGACTGCCCGGTTAGCCGCTCCCATATCACTTGTAACAACTAGAACTCTGAGCGATATGCTGTAAAGCATTTCTATTAGACAGAAGATGAGGTCTTTCAGCAGTGATGCATTGACAGATCTGCCGGTAAAGTGATACGCGACAGCTTGCTTGTAACGTCTGTTAAGACCGCCCACCATGAATACAAGAGCATGATTTGCAACCGTGTCAGGGGAGTCGGGAAGCGTTGTACTGCCAAAAAGGTAATCAAGGGAGCTGATCATGTTCATATGCTTGCGCGATCTCCATTTCAGTCATAAAAAGGACGCAGTCTTTTTCAATGTCTTCCATGGCTTGCACTTTCTGCCTGAGCACATCAAAAACTTCATGAAGGATACCTGGCAGAAAATGAATATTTTGCAATCTCGGGACCAGAGTTCTGTTCGAAGGAAGAGGATATGAGAGTGACCTCAAAAGTTCATAGCCGGAGGTTCTACATGCATGCTTTATTTGGAGTTTTGATTGTTTTTTCTGACCAAACACTCCCTTTGCTAGTCTTTCATGTGATTGCTTTTCTTTGGTCATAATTAAAAAATTTTGCATTCAAGCACCTTTCATTCTTTTTCTTCTGGGACTTCAATTGCTGTTTCAGGCTATGAATTTGAACTTTTGCGTTTTTGTGCAACATCTGCAGCCTCTTGTGTTTTCTCGCAAGGTCAGCGCACTTCTTACGAAGTTCTGCAACGGTACAGTTGACAGGACCTGAATTATCTGCTGTGTCTTTTCTGGAGTGTCTAAAGGAATAGAGATAGCGAGGAGGAAAGAGGGAACAAGTAATACGTGCACACACATCAGTGTTCACCGCATACACACAGACAGTCACAACGGAGAAATATTTAACATCGGTTCCTCTGCGAGATGTTAAAAAAGGCTTGCAAGGACTGGCTTGCAAGGAACCCTAGCTTGGACAACGCGCCCATGGCAGATCTGAGGGGAAGCATGGCATGGTTGCGCCGCATCTTGAACTAGTTGCAATGGAATTTCCTGTTCTGATGTGATCAAACCCTCCGAACTACTGGTAGTGCAGCTGTCCTGAGAACTCAAACTGCACAGTTCTGCACACGCAGGTTCACCTTCTGTACACATCCTTGCACGAAGTGGTTGTGATAACATACTAGGTGTAATAGAGATTGTAGTGTGCTGAGAACTTGTATCAGCTTCCTCGCCAACGTTACTGCAGATAACAACACATGACTGGCCAAGACTTGCCTTGCATAACGAAACCGCGGAAGTATCAGCAAATAATGGTGTTTTTTTCTGGAGCACAGGTAAAAGTGACAGCATCAATATCTAATTCTAAAGCAGCAGCAGCTGCTGCAATGGCTGGGCGTCGAAGACACACCTGCAGGTATATCCGAAGGGACGTAGCTCGGCAGTACTTGAAGGAATCCTGTACCGGAAGGTGTGGTGGCGGGGTGGTCCTGTGGAACAGCTGTAAAGATTTGGAGGCTTCAGTTGCAAGTGGTGGTATCGAAACGTTGCACAAGTATTTAGCGATGCCACCGCAATACTACGCACAAATGTTAAAGTCGAGTAAAATATTTTTTTTATATTACGGTTTCAAAAGATGTCACAAATTTGCCATTCATTATGCGCAATTCGCATTGCATTTTCCTTCCTAATAATTAAGCGCGTAGTTGTACAAAAATTAAACATGCGTCATGGTTATTTCAGCAATGAGGCTTCTCAATTGCTTTGCACAGTTCTCTGCAGCTTTTTTAGTGTGACGCTAATGTGTGGATTGTGTCGAACAGACTTTCGACGAAAGGCAGCCCCGAAATATACGCATTCCTTTTTGGCAAAAATGACATATAATACTCATTTGCAGGCATCTTCGTTGTTATAGAATTGCACAGCACTTTATGCAGAGCCTTTGCTTTCGTCGGGCAGCATTACCTGCGCGCTTGTCCACGGCTGTTTTCTAGCCTTTTGGTTGGTGGTTGAACGGTAAAGATCAGCTCTGGCAGCGGCATAAAAGAATGCTACGACAGAGTGAAAAATGCGACGCGAATGACCAATGGGCTGAAGTTGCCAATGATTATCTGTGCATGCTTCACTAATACTCGAACGCTACACATAGAGCGAGGACGAAGCATGCACGTGATTGTAGCTGACGACCGATAAGAGCCATAGCATTTGTTGTGATAAGAAAATGGCGCCGAGAGCGACGACGACGGTGAAACAGCATGCGTGAATAAAATGAGGAATCTGTATTTAGCGCGATGCTTCGCAGTGCAGAAGAAGAATTCCCTGACTTAAGAACTCGTATTTCAGCAGTCGAGCTGCACACATAAAGATAGATCACGCATTTCCTCAAAGAAACATGGGCTGGCTCCGTAATATTTTGTGTTTTCTTGCTTTTTCGCACTCACTAACACATAACACAGTCGCGAATGTACACACAGCCCAGGTAGGTGACTCCCGTGTTTGTGTTTACGTTTTGTGCAAATTTTCAGTACTCCCTTCACAACAAATTTTCAAAATAGGCCATTGTTTTTAGCATTCTCTTGTGATTCATTCTATCGAGATTTCACTACACAGACGTAAAATCACAGTTATTTTTCGTACCTGGGTTACAGGAGAAATCCGGTGGAGCCAGAACTTGCGCACGAGCACTGTCACTAACAGGTTGAGTTGACTGCAGAGTAGCTGCTGGGTGAGCATGCCAGGGCGGCAACACAGGAGAGCTGTACATCTCCAATGGCTCCGGTTGTTCGAGGACACCTGTAATGAGCAGCATTGCATGCATGAGATGTATGTGTTCAGACGTACTCAGGAAGAGTAGCCCATTTGTAGATACAGTTAGTACTGAAGTTATCAACGAAGCTGAAATTGACCCCTTATAGAGGAATTTCTGAGAAAACAAGCTTTAAGCAGTGCTTGACTATCCCATTAAGAATAAACGTTTCGCATCTAGACAATAAATGAATGGGGAGAAGCGCAATTATGCATTGAAGTGCACAAACGCGCACAAGCTAGGCCAAGAATAAAAAGAAGCAGCAAGCACACTACACAGAATTGCTCGCATACAGCAAATTATTTTCGCATTCTCAGTTCACCTCATTATGCGCAAGGCTAGAAATCATAACGGCCACCCACGTGAACTGGATGCATTTCCTTCATAACACAGCCACAACAAGTATGCGAGCATGAACATTGAAACGGTTCTGCTCGGCTTGTGCAAAATACAGCCAAACACGAGATCAAAGTACACTTTCTTTCCCACTTACCGCGAACAGGAAACACTGTGGGAACAGCGTCTGGCCTCAGCTGCTTCAAGCCATCCTGCCTCCTCAGCTCGTAGTCGGAATCTTTGAAATGATCCTGTAATAACAACACTGCCACACCTCATTTAAAACAATCATGCAACCATATGTGCGTGAAAAAACGAAAGGACAATGCCGTGAACAGGTTGCGTAAGCAGGTAGTTCTTATCAGCCCTGCCAGTATGCGAAGTAGTTGCTTGAGTGTTTGTCTAATGTGAAATCGAACAGACAGAACGTATTTCGTGCTGCTTTTCATATACAGTCCGCTCTAAAGCGTTTTCTCCGCAAGTATAACAAAATAATTGTTAAACGTGTGCTGCATACATATGGTACGCGTACTACTTATTACTTATTAAGGATCGCAACAATATTATTGACTGAAGTGGTGGGGTCTGCGATTGTTCAACGAGTGCTATATCTATGACATTGATAAGTGTTGGAGTCCGTGTTTTTTCTTAACTCCATGTCCGCCTTTTTGTCCGTAAACTGACGCGATTTCTTCGAGTGTACTGACGTGCGGCGTTGGTGCCCATCCCTTACAACAACACGGAACACCTGGGCTTCTGACAGCACCGGTTATCAGGCTCGTGTAGACGACCCAGTTCTCAAAGCGAGGGCAGAAAAGAAAAAAATCGCAGCCCACACACACGCACACTTCCGACATCAGCTAAGCTGACGGGAGTTCACGGAAGGGAGGCAACAGCTCAAGACTAGCCAGCGCGTCCCAAACGCGTCTCCAAACGGACGCGCGCCCGCGTCCCTCATGTAAGCTTTCTACTCGCGATGCGTGACCTCAGCAACGACACCTTAGATTTTCTATGCACTCGCGAACACCGTTAAACACATATAACGTGTCCCGCAGCAAAAGAGAGTAAAGAAAATACGCAGTACTCACAGAGCAAATACGAGACTGGTGGGCTCCCAGTCGTCTCGCTTTACTTGAGCCAGCCAAGTCGTCGTCGGCCAGGGTTCGCTGGGAAGCGGAACATGCGCTTGCCTTTCTGCTGTGATTAGTGCAGCACGGTACGCAGCATCCAGGCATTGTAAGACTAACGGCAGCCTTCACCACAGAGCAACTGATTCAACCAGTTCAAGACGCTACCGGCGCCGTACTCTCGAGGACAGGCGTACACGCAGTGCGGGGCCACAATATGGCGTGATACCGCGGCATTTCCGTCTGGCAACATTGTGTTTTGGCGGGCGGAGGAGCGTTGGCGGCATGTAGTGGGTCAAAGGCTGACACCACCCTAAAAACGGCCGTTCATGTAGGCTCCCTAGGCTTTGCTTTCTCAAATATCCCGATCTTTCGCGTTCGTTGGCTGTGTCGGTGGCGTCTTCTGCGGAGAGGGTACGCTCCCGGCGCCCTTTTATACTTGTTTTTTCGATGCGCGCGCTCTGTCGCGCACGAACAGTCGGCGCCAGGCTTTCATGCCGTCGTTCGAAATCGGTGACGTGCGCTTAGTTAAGCGCTCGTTCGTGACAAACATCGTGCACAAGTCCACTTTCGTAGAGGCCCGCGCCTTTCCTGCAGCTGCCAGTGCAGAATTAGTTGTCTGGCACCCGCACGAAGGGCAAATAGCAGCCGCGAACTTCATTCATCTCCTCACAGCAAAGCTGTGCAAAGCGCTGTCGTCTGCTCGGCTTCCCGCACGTACTGTCGGCGGCGCCCGCTAGGCGGCTATCAGTGGCGCCTCTATAGGCGGTGCACAAGGCGTATATGGCCATGTTTTGGTGGATTGCGTTCACAGACAAAACAACACGTAGTAGAACAACAATTTTCGGCACCCTTTGCCACCACTGATGCGTCTTTCACAGGTGTCGCGATATTTGGCGGTGGCGTTCCCACCACTGTTGTGCCCCTTTGCCTTGTGACATGGAGATTGTGCCAGTGCTGTTATCAGCAGTTGCCCTTTGTACTGGCTATGGGACAGATGCGTGTGGTTCGCTCGGAGGAGGAAGAGTGGGATTGCCGATGCACACAGAACATGAGGTGAAGCCGAAGCCACTCCGTGCATTGATATGGTCAGATTAGGTGATGCAATAAGTAGCGACGGTATTGGAACAAAAAATGTGTTGTAAGTAGCACCTATGTGTATATGTGTGCCTTTTTTCGTCCATGTTTTCTGTGCACATTTAATTCTCTTCGAAATGGATTACCACTGTGCCCAAACTTTGTACTGCCCATAGCCAGTACAAGAGACGCTGTGGCTACAGTGATTGCTATTTTGAAATCTTGCAAAGAACGCGTTTTTTACACAAGGAAATTTGTGCTGTGTAGTATTTAAATACCATGAAACTGGTTGACACAGCTGTGTGTATTCTGTGCAGAGGCACTGTTCCTGGAAAGTGTGCGCACTGTCGGTGACTGGGAGGTGCACAGCTGTCAGGGTTGCCATTGGGATGTGTACGCGCAAGCCTCCGATCGGAGTCTGCTGCTCAGTGCCAACCTTGAGGTAAGGCTGCACTCATTCGTGTGCGCAGGCAGTGTCAGGCTGGCCGACGTTTCAGTAGGGGCGCCTATAGTCCTAAGCGGGTTAGTTGTTGACATCATGTCTGGTGGTGTTGCTGCCAGTACGTGCCAAAAGAGAACAAACTGGGAAGGAGACGAGTGGGAAAGTTTTGCTGGTTAATGTCTTTTGTCTTGCAATATACATCGTGAGCTCCTTGATAGCTCCATAGGTTTGCATACGATTGTTGCGTGCATGGCAAGCATGACTGTATGTTTCCATCATCATGCAGAGTGATGTCAAGCGTATTGAGGCCATGCGGGCATCGACTGACTACTCCCCTTGCTTCCACATTTTGCTGCCGCCAGTAGCTGACAAGGAAGGAGATGCTGCTCGTGTTGCACAGGTGATGTCATCCAATGCTTTTCTGCAGTGATGATGTCAGCAATTCACACCGTTTTATAGAAAATCTTTTACCTCTAATCCAACTTTTCTTTATGCATAGTCTTCAATAGATATATTTGTGTACATCGAAGATGCCATCAAAATGTTTGGATAACAGAGCAGCGCAGATTAAGAAAAGAAACTAACTCTGATAATGCAAAAAAAAAAAAACAAACCTATTCTGTGAACCTGCGACCCGGCCACCATGGCTTGGTGCCACCATATGTTGCGTGTAAAGCCGAAAGAAATGCTGGTGCATTGCAGTCATAGTTGGTGTTAAGACGAAGCTGTTGTGCCCGTTCTGCCACTGTGACTTGCCGTTGAATCTTTGGGTGTCATCCAAGCCCCCATGGTACTATGCCACTGTTGTCATGTTCACTGAATGTAAAAGCACTTGCCCTCCACTCAGTCTGGTGAAGGCTCACAAAACAAGAGAGCTTGAGCTCAAAATGAAATGAAGGTAACAAGCTTAATTACGGCACCTCTCTCTATGGTGACCATGCATTTTCCTTTTGCAACACTGCACGTGCATTGTGTCTGAAGAAGTGAGGAAAACCTGGCACGGTGTGTAGAATTTTCGGTCACTCCTGTGCATTGGTTCAGCAGAGGTCTGGTAACTCGGCTTGATCACAGGCCTTCGCATAAATTTATAGAGCTTGCAGCAGTGTGGCAGATATGAGCAAGCAGTTAAAAGAGAAATATCGGCCAGCTAGGTAAAACTCGTTGCAGCAGTGCACTTACCTCGAAACATGTTCATTTGTGATGAAGGAGGTAAGACGAGAGCGCTCATGTTGTATTTCATGCTGCATTGCTAGCTCCATGGTATTTCACTCAGAAATTAAGGCTTCTGATCCTAGCACACTTTTCGTGAATTGTTTTATGGAGGAAAAAAAAACGTACACACATAGTAACCCTATTGGAAGGGTTATTCTGTAATATTGAAAGACAGCATGTCTTTAGAAAAAGCTTTATCAACAATCTAAAAAAATTTTTGAGACTGTAAAGATCAAGCTATCTGTAGTTAACAAGTGTTGAGGCGTAATCTTGATAACATTATTTGTAATGTAAAAGAAATATTACTCCTTAGATTTGTTCCTGTTTTTGTCCTAAACACAAGCAAAAGATTCCTTTTTGGGCAATTGGTTCGGAGAACGGTACCTTGAAATTTGCTGTAGCTAGTTACATGCAGAACTGCTCTGGCCCTATTGGCGTGTTTAGCTTGCAGGTGCTAGTTCAGTAACTGACCGAGGAGATTTTGGTGGTTATGTAGCTTTTAGTGTAGATATTGTAGACGTCTATTACTCTCTGCTGCATGATGGGTTGTTAAAGCGGTGTACAGCTCAGAGCACTCGTATGTAACTCAGGGCTGTGGATATGCATACCACTTATTGTGCACTGGCTCCGAGATAACATAACATGGCTGCCACAAGAGATCCCCCATACAAGTGAAGTCAGAGAGGAAGCCCTTGCTGCGGCCGCTTGTTGGCTCCACAGTGAACCTGCTTGTGTTTCATGCAGGTGTCACCGCTGTTTGTGGCATGCAAAATAAATTGGTGCATTGTCAGGCAGGTGCAGATAGTGGGCATGTGACCTTGTCTGTACAGTC
Organism: Rhipicephalus sanguineus; assembly: GCF_013339695.2. Lineage (NCBI taxonomy): Eukaryota > Metazoa > Arthropoda > Arachnida > Ixodida > Ixodidae > Rhipicephalus > Rhipicephalus sanguineus. The sequence goes on from NW_023614861.1 coordinate 19,132, forward strand.
AGTTCAGGTGGTGTTCCGCAAATTTGAAACCTTTTGGGCATCATGACCTGAACTTTCGTGTTGCTACAAGCAGGTGCACTTGTAATCTTGGTGGGCTTTTGCAGGCTAGTTGATTGACGTGATGTCCTGGCCATGGACCCAAATATTGTGTCACATGCCGTGCTCTCTTAAATGCCTGATCTCTGTGTTGTCAAGGGCAAGCTACCCAGCAGGCTAGGCCCAGTGAGCACTGTAGTCAGATACAACTTGAGTAAGTGGATGAACAAGCACCAATGGGACTTACGTCATGAGTGCATCACTGTAGTGCAGTACTACTTATTGCCATTGTTGTGCTGGTGGCAATGCAAGCTTCACTCAGACATAGGGGAGTCAGCATGTGCTGCGCATTCCTGCTGTTGCTGTTGAAAGGAACTCGGAAATGGTTGGGGCTTGTCAGCGGATGCACGTGTGAGATGTCGTGTCGATGGAAGGATGAATCCCAACATAAAAAGGTAACAACTGTTTATTCAACCAGTGGCAGCATCGGGCACGAAACTTTTTTAAAGACATTTCGGCTCCTGCACGTGAACCTTGCTCACAATGACAGCAAACGTTGTAGCATGCTCTTCTTAAGTACGCGTTATCATGTGTTGCAGACATTGAGCATACACAGCGGGGAGTGTACCAATATTTCTTTTGAGTGTGTGTGTAGCAGTATGAATACAGTCGAACCCGGGTATATCGAACTCGCCAAAAAACGCTTATTAGTTCGATATATGGCATAATTCGATATAGGCCCGCTATAGGATTTGACACAAAGGCACATAACAATAAGAAAAGTACTTTATTAATATGGTGGCTTACTTGCGTGCCCTACTTTGGAACAAAATAGTCCTGGATTTTCTTCTGTGACAACGACTTCGCTGCCTGCGACAGCATGCACGCCTCCACGTTGTCCAACGAGTCGGAGCAGCTGAGGCAGCAACCTTCCACATTCACGCAATAGCGCCAGACCAACGCAAGTGCACTAATCACTTCGGAGGATGTAGGCAATGGGCCATCGTCAATTTCCTTATTGCTGTCGCTTTGGCTCGTGGTCGGCACGACGTCTGCAACATAGTCTCATCTTGTAGCTGACCCATGATGGCGACATCATCGTCCGCACTGACGAACTCGTCGAATGTCGATCCGTCGATAGCTCCCGGGAAACTCTGCCGGCTCGCTCCAAACTTTGGCGGAAACACCTGCGGTGTCATCAGTGCTGTCATCGGATTTGGGGTGTCATCACCAGGCATGGCGGAAGCCGGCATGCCTAAAGCAGTTCTGGATCGTCTCCTTCGTGACATCTGCCCACGATCTACTCAACATAGAAAGAGCTCGACCCGATTTATGATTTCGAGTTTCGCGGCGAACGGCAAATTCTGCCTCTTTGCACAAGCCATGACGACAGCGCGCCAATAAAGTTCACAGAGCACCAACAGGCAACACCACCAGCACGGACCACGCTGAATGAGTACTCGAGGAAAACAGGCGCAGCGGCACACAAGCATAAAGAAAGAAAAAATGGCGCTCACTTTCTACCGCCTCCGCGCCTCGGAGAAAGCACGACGGCCTCTGATTGGCTGTAAGCGCTGCGAGCGGGGCCAGGATCATTCTTGCAGGGGGGTGTTCGCCCGTGCACAACCGGGTCTAAACCACTTTTTCTAGGGTGGCCGCCGGCAGTTTTGCCCGCCACCGCGAGGGAAAGCCAACTTGCTGGGGCACTTTTGAGGCACATGGAGTTTGATATATCGGTTGTCGTTGCTGATATCGTTCGATTGTAACAGTAACTTTTGCTATATATTTCTCAATGTAAATTTACCGTGTTTAGAAATTGTTCGATATACGGGATAATTTGATATAAACGGGTTCGATATAGTCGGGCTCGACTGTAGTGAAAAATTCCAAATGCAATTGCTGGAGCAACTTTTTTTCAGTGGCTATTATTTCAGTGGACCCCAGTTCATTCTGTGTTCAGTGGACACCACATGCTCTGCAAGAGCATTGGAAGCAACTTTCTTGTTCTTGACATCATGAAAATGTTCTCGGAGTCTTCTCTTGTAATTCCCTGTCTCGCCAATATACATATTGCAACGGGTATTCACCAAGCGAGAAGGGGAAGAAGACTTGAGCTGGTTCAGCTTACCGACGCCATCATTACCTGACCATCAATCACCTTCTAAATAAACATAGTTCAGCCGTACCCGTAACAGTTTTGTGGTGGAGGTGTGGGGTACTTCGACCAAGACGATAAAGCCGCTGCTGCTAGGTCTATGCCGAAGCTGACGTCTCGCTCGACTGCCTCCGATATTACCGGGGATTCCGATGTCCCATAACGATGACCGGCAGTTGCCTCCGACTCCTCCGGCTGTGAACAACCAGCGCCTGGATACGTCAGATAAAGCCGTGCCCTTTCTCTGGAAAACCGGCGAGAATGTGGAGGAATGGGCTCACCACTACTGTGAGCAAGTGCAACGGCTGGAAACCCACGGCTCAGCTGGAGCATGTCGTTCTCTTCCTGACAGACACTGCGCTGGTGTGGTTTCAGAATCATGAAGAATCATTAACAACCTGGGACCACTTCGCTGCTGAAATCACAGAGTGCTTTGGAGATTCTACCACGAAAAGGAAGCGGGTGGAACAGACATTGCTTCAGTGTGCTCAAGTGCCAGGTGATACCTACATACATAGAGGCGATCCTCAAGTTGTGTAAGATGGTGAATCCTCGAATGTCTGAACAGGACAACGTTGAGCACTTTCTGAAAGGTATTGCCGAGGATGTATATAACTACTTGATCACCAAGAAGAGCCTCGCCTCGGTTGCTTATGTCATCAAGCATTGCCGCACATTTGAGACCTTGAAGCTACGCCGCATCACGCCATAGTTCGGCAGGTTAGCAAATGTTGCGACTGTAGCAAGCGTTCAGGACAGCTGCAGGTTTTTAATTTGACTTGTGGTGAATGTAAGACAAATTGTCCGCGAAGAACTCGAACAACACATCAAATCGGTGGATGTCGAACAGCCTGGTTGTGCTTTTTGCCAACCCCATGAACCTGTTCGGCTGTATCCACATTGTCGGCCATGTCAGGTGGCGCAGACTTTCGAGTTGACCAGCTGTGACAGCATGAAGTTCCTCTCCCACGACATGACACACAACCAACACACTCGTAGGGATATGACCACGAATCGGCACCCAGAAGACCGTGTTTTTTTAACACGCAGCGTTAGAGCACTGCATGGACCGTGATTATCGGCCCGGGCCCTGACTTCGTTCAGCTTACCCGCCCGAACCAGGCCCAGTGACTCAAAGCGAGACCCGGGGGGCCCGGCCCAAACCCAAGAAAAATTTCGCCTACCCGGCCCGGCCCGGCCTGGCCCGGCCCGGCCGCAGATTTGGCCGACAGGGGTTCCGAGCCACTAATCTAGGTGGTGTTGATCGAACACGGAATCGACAAGAAGTTAAGTGGCAAATATCTACGCTTTGTTGGCGCATGTTCGTTAACAGTTATACTTAACCTACGGTAATTTCTTGTAAAAAGGGGCTCACGGTGGAAAACAGTTGAGCGGACATACTACTGGGGTACAATGTTTGTTCAGCAGTGGTATACTGAACCTATTTTTTTCTGCAAATACAATAGGGGTAGCAGATAATAGTGTAGCAAGGAAAGTTATTTGCAGCATAAGTTAGGCTTCGATAGTGATCGAGCGCATAAAAACAGAGAAGACGGGAGAACAGAACACCCTCTTCACTTTGTTTTTATTGCACTCTCTGTCGAAATTGACAAGCATGCTGTAACGACAAAGCCGATCGTGCACCCTTCTGGATATGTAGCACCCTTTCTTCAGCATAGTAGCACCTTGCCACTGGAAGAGAAATAGAGGAAGAAAACCAAATTTATTACGTTGTTGTAATACACAAACCTACATATAAAAATTATAATGAACCGTGTGCATCACGTGTACTTTTAGAAATACGTATAAGCAGCCAAAAGGAAGCAAAGACTTTTTGTCATAGCATTATTTTCATACATCACACCACTGCTAGTATATATACGTTTTTTGTGGCATACTTTATAGTTTATTTGTTCACAGGTTGATGTGTAAAAAATCAAAGGGTCAAGGGATTGCAGCTTTAAGCACACCATGCGCTGTTGCATCACATATCCTGCCGCACTAAAGTTTCTCGCACTGCTTGCGCTAGCCGCAGGGGTGCCCATCTGCCTTGCGGATTGTGAAGGCTTTGGCAGTCGCGTTCTTAACTTCCACCATGGAATTTAGAATATCTTGTGGACCTCTGCAGAATGAACATAGCTATCCAGCTCGTCCCTTCATTCCTTTGTTCTCGAACGTCGTGCCACTCTTCAATGTCATCTATAGAACTGCTTTTTGAAGGCTTCTCCTTGCAGTTTTCGGCAGTGTATGTTATGCACGGTTTGCACTGTGCTCTTCTTTACATTTGTAATGGTTATGCCTTCCTAACAATGTTGTATTGGTAGAAGGTGGTCATTGGATCACGCGGGTAAAACCAGCAGAAGGTAGCCGAAGCAATTTCTATTTCGGGGCACGTTCCAGTTTGCTGATAAAGGCGCGAATAAGCTTCTCGACACTTACTCATTGGATGCATAATGGTTCGAAGTGAAGGGACATCACCCGGCACGGAATTGGTAATTGTCTTTTTGCAAGCCAGATATTTCGTCAAGTGAATACTTTGCCCCACACCTTGTCTATGGACCTTTGCTATTCCTGCACATTCGAACGCTGCTGCGGCAGTATCATGTAGCTCTCGCACTTATATAGCATAAGGGTCTCAAACAAGCGGCCCGCGGACTCCCCGATATGGCTCGCGGCCTGCACATGACTGTCTTTGTCCCATTTTTTTTTCTTATAAGTACGTTTTTAAGCTACACATGCATGAGCTAAGTACTCAACTTCAGCATTACTATTAGCTATGACGGCTCATGTTGATACTCCCTTCTACTCACAGATACTTCAATGCACTAGCATTCATACGCCAGCTCAATATTATTGATCAGATGCATGCCTTGACCCCCCCCTTCCCTCGCAAAAATTTTCCAAACGAAATTCTTGATTGAAATATCTCGTGTGAGTCATATCTTTCAATAAAAATGTCCTTACTAAATTGCAATCACTGATAGCTCGTATGTGAAGGTAGGTCAAAATGCGCATTATACAGCACCGATTATGCGAGATGTTGACGTTTAAGTGCATTGACATCCTGAACGCAAAGGCTAATTATACGCTAATGGACTCATAATTCGACTAACTCAGACTCAGATCAAGCTGTGAGTCTGAGTCTGAGTGAGTCGAGTGAGTAATATTTAGGTGAGTCCGAGTCGGAGTGAGTCCGGTTGAGAAAAAAAAGATGGTTTTGATCCCTCCGTCATAGGAATCGGCATAACACGAAAGTAAAGCGTGCCTTTACAGAAGTAACTCAATGGTTTACTGTACATTGATATAAGAGAGTTTGCGCAATGTATACTGATGTCTGGCAGCTGTAGCACCGTTTGACGTGGATGCACCCACTTTGATGATTGGTGGGATATCTTCATCCGACGAGTAATGTCCATGTTAAATGATTACACCAAAACCCTGTGGTAGCTGTAGTAGTTAACGGTGAAAGCGTAATCAGAGAACGAGGGTTGTGATAGCCAGAAGGGCGTCGCATATCGACGCAGAACTTGGTCGCCATTCCGCGGCATGTTAAAATGTGATTGAACACCACGGCCGGACTACAAGGAAACACAAAGCGCGTCGTGCCGCCCTGGTAGCCTGGCCGTGATTTTTTTCGGGGCGAGCGGTGTGAGCAGGGAACGCGGTGTTACAGCCAGGTAGGCAGGGCCACTCGTCGCAGAGCTATTTTTGGTTTGGATTAGCTTGATGCTGTGAGCAAAGCCAAGCTTTTACAACGCTTGGGCAAAGGTCGCCACCTCACGGTGTGTTAAGGCATTGACGAAATTGAACTTGTATTGAAAACGCGCCAAATGGGACGGCCGTGTAACGCGCTGCAGGTGCTAATCGCGGAGAGCACAGTAATGACGAATTACTTTACCGCTCCCAGAGGGCAACACCACCCCGCCGACCGGGAGAGTGGTAGATATAAAAAGTCACAGTTTCGCCGCAAGGGCGAAGCAACGAATGCGATAGCAAGGAACTAATGCTATACGAAGTGAGGCTCGCCAATGGATACTCTCAGTTTGAACAGCGCTTCTGTTGCAAAGGCGGCCGAAGCAGCGAAGGAAACTAACGTGCTTCAAGTGTCGAGCTGTGACACTTGATAGTTCGCGCTCATCTTCTGTTTGTTCGTTTGGCGGCGTCCCTGAGCTCGAGTGACATTCGTACGCGCCGTAACATGAGCGCGGACATCACGGTGAAAGCGTGAAACATTCCTCTACCCCTCGCCACGAGAAAACCGCGCGAGCAGACGGCGGAAGGGCAAGCTTCTCCCATGCGCAAATATAAGAAGAAGCGAGCGAGCTCGCCGACGACTTTTAAATGCGCCCATCGGGCTCCTAGCGCCACCTCGCTGGTAATGAAGAAACGCTTATTATCGCCTGCTGTCCTCTGAGTCCGTCCAGCGCTAAATGGTGTGTATATAACGCTCGCCGTTAGCTACGTGGAGGATCTGCGTTTCGTGGCGTAGTGGATAGCGCTGCTCGCTGCGGAACAAGAGGTCCCTGGTTCGATTCCGCGCTTCGGAAGCATTTTTCTGAGTTATTTTTCTTTGAGGCCTTTATATATATATACACACTTATACATATACGGTGCATGACGGCGGCGACGGCGACGGCGACGGCAAAATCCAGCCGAGACTGTCCATATAATTGCTATCGCAATAAAAGGCGCGTTTGTAAAGCCTCCAGAGTCTATGACCGTGGTGCAGTGGATAGCGTGCCCGGCATGTGTTGTTGCGGACCGAGCGATCGTGGGTTCGATGCCCGTTGACGGAACTTTTTTTCTTTGTCATCTGAGTGTGTATATTTTTTCGACGTCATTTCCGTGACGGAAATACGTCACTGAAGTCTTGGTGGACCCCGGCATAAAACACTTTCGTGTTAAAAATTGAGTCAGTCTGAGCCCGAGTGAGTCCGCCTAAGGAAAATTTTGGTGAGTCGGAGTGAGCCCTAAGGACAAAATATATCCCATGAGTGAGTCTGAGTGAGCTCCGCATTCTTGCCGACCTATGTGCATGACAGGGCTAAGTCATTTCTTTTTCGTGAGGCACGCCTGATACATAACCACGAAACAAAACTTTACATTTCAGCGTCCAGATTTTAGTCATTGTGGAGATAGAAATTCTGCCGCCAAATACCCTTCAGAAATGACCATATATGAAATATGGAAAAGTTATTTCAAATGGCAATGTTAGCTGACATTTGGTACGACCTATTCCCCCCCCCCCCCTGCCCTGGCTTTTATCTTCGTCACTGTCCTTCCCCTGCGGGAAAGTAATTTTCGGGGATGCGGCCCATTACCTGGGGTGTGTTTGAGACCCCTGATATTGCGGAACAATGACGAAAGCTCAGCTCAGAAGTTAGCAATGTGGGCAAAAAGCAGGCTGTGCATGCCATCTCGCGTCACATAACCACTGGAAGCCGTGACGGAACCACGGAAAGAGGTGTGTTTATAGGAATTGTATCTCACGAGACTTCGTGCAGTCCTTTTGCTTAAGTCCTTTTGTTTAAGGCTGAAACTTTAAGAACGTTTCCCCGCTTCGGAGCTCTTGTGATCACTCTTGCGATGATAAGTATAGAGGTATAAATTTAGTATATTCATTTATTTGTGCGATTACAGAATAACATTTGGGATACAAAATAATAAAGAATGCCAATAAAGCACAGAATAGCAATATGTTAACTATATAAGCGCCTGGTCTATTTACGTTTAGCTCGCCTGTTTAAAAAAATCAAGTAGCCCCACATGCAAGAGGAAAAAAAAGGTTCATTACTTGTTCATCATAAAGCCTCCACAAATAGATTGCCCCGCATAAAGAAAAGCGTTTTTTTAGACAAACTGTGAAACGCACGTGGAACTAACTTGAAGGGACACTGAAGAGAAAAATGATTTTTCTATTATTAGTAAATTACTCTTTTAGAATTCCAAAATCACGATGCTCGCTGCATCAAGACTCTTGGTAAGCGATCAAACGCACAAAAAGAAAATGTGGTGGCGACGCCACCTTGAAATTCGTGCAGCAGGTGCCGTGACGTCATAGATTCTGACAGTCCTCTACTAAGGCCTACGTAGATCCTAATTGGTAAAAATGAAGTACATTGACCTGTGAGGGGGCCATAGACTTAACATAACCAAGTTTCAGGAAATTTCGTTGAGCGAAAGTCCCCGAAATACGACAAATACAGTTTTCCACTCCGTGACGTCATGCACGGAGTATTCAGGGCTAATTTAAGAATGGAACTTTGACCTTGATTTTCTCGTAGGGCGAATGACATTCAAGTTCTGAGAGTACCCTATCAGTCTAAAGCAATTCAGTGTTTCACTTGAGTGTCCCTTTAAGAACGGAGCCAAGTCCAAGCGCGGCCCGACGCGAGCCCGCCACCTCAAACCCGGGCCCAAACCCTAAGATCCGGAGCCTCAGGCCCGAGCTCGGACCGTGCCCGCCGTGAAAACTACTTTACCCGGGCCTGCCCACCGGGCCGGCCGGGCCCGGGTTTTCGGGCAGGCCCGAGCCCATGCAGTGCCTCTACGCAGCGTCCCAGAACTTATCCCGAAGCCTACAATGTCGGTCGCCCATTGCCTGTCTGCTACAGCTGTGGTGCCTAGGTCACATCTCTCTTTTGGTGGCAGCGCCGCCAGACAAGATACAACCTACCACCGACTTGGCCTAACCTTGAACAAGGAATTTATGACGATCATTGGCCAGCAGAACCTCGGACAGTAAACACCACAGGCTTGCCACCAAGGAATTCTTCTGTCATTACAACAAAAATTGAAGGACACTTTGTGAATTCCAAAGGTGTTCGGTGAAAGCCTGTGGCCATTTGACTGACTCTGCAGTGGTATCGGGGGGAATCCACATTTTTGGGGCACTTCTCCGAACGCTTGCCGTGGAACCATCAACGGGCTGTCTGGGAGCCATCCGACTCACTCGACTGCTGCAACGAGACGTCTGAAAAAGGAGCGTTGCCGCGCGCACCGCTGTGGCATCACATGATTGCAGAGAGAGCGGCGTGAGGGGGCACGGACGGACGGACGGTCGGTCGGACGTTGACGCTGTGCCGTCACGTGATTGCTGGGAGAGAGTGAGGGGGAGAGGCCCGGCTGGCATCGTTCCAGGGCATGACGGACGCGAGTATGAGACACTAAGGCTTTCGCCTTAATATGTTTGCAGTCTTCACAAGGAAGGCTGCTCCTGGAATGTCTTTCCAACTTATCTTTCACAGGTGTGAGACTTCCTTCGAGTCGGGACGTGTGCCACTTGGGCGTTGTAGCTGCGCAGAAACCGAGTGAATGCTTCGCTGGGACATAAGGCACCGATGCACATTTTCTTGTGAAAGTGGTGCAAGGTTGAAACTGGGCGCAGCATTTGTCGCTGCACTGAGTTCACGAATTAAGTCTGGTATCTCAAGTAGCCAGCTCCCGCCGAACGATCTCCATCTTTCTTTGCGTCTTCTGTGTGGCTGCTGGGCGCGTTGCACAAGTGTTGACACATCTGAGCATTCATGTCAGGAAGGGTGCACAGAATAAAAATTTAGGGAATGACTGGTATGTGTGTCCCAGGGGCGTAGCTAAGGGGGAAGGGGGTTGGGGGGGTTCAAAACCCCCCGAAATTTTTCAGTTTTGCTTGCGTATATAGGCACGCACACATACAAACGCACGCACGAACATACATAAAGTATGGTTGAACCCCCCCCGAAAAAAATTTCTGGCTACGCCCCTGGTGTGTCCTTTCCGTAAATGCTGAAAGTCTGGCAGCTACAGTCCCATTTCACACGGACATCAACGAACGAAAGGCAACCATTCGATTTCTCTTTCATGGTAAATTCGATTGTGTCCTAGAATTTAGTATTTCCAAGAACCGCAGCAGGGAATCCTGGTGCAAGACACAAAGAACCGTCATCCACATGCCGTATTTACTCGAATCTAAGCTGATGTTTCTTTCGGAAAAAACGATGTGCGAAAGTTTGGGGGGGTCGGCCTAGATTCGAGTTCAATGATTAAGTTTTTTTTTCTGGTTTTGCGAATTTCGTGGGTCGGCTTAGAATCGGGGCGGCCTAAATTTGAGTAAATACGTTATTGAAGAAAAATGTGAGGGGTCAGCAAATGAAGTGAGAACACGGTTTTCGACAGCTTGCATGGTGAGGTTTGCAATGGTGATGGGACAAACCCATTGCAGTGCCTGCTTGTAGTATTTGCTCTTGAATGTGAAGTAAGTGTTTTGAAGTATAGCAACCGTGGAAGGCCAGGGACATCGATGGGCGTTCGGTCCTCCGGCCCAACTCAAGGGCTGTCTTACACACGTCGACGGCCACACACGATCGGTAAAAAGCACGACGGCAGAAGATGCCAGAACATCATTTGCATCCAGCACCATGCTGCGTACCTTATCATTGAAGTCACTGGAGTTTCTTAAATGCAACAGTACGGAGAGCTGGGCGAGTTGGTTTGTCTACTCTGGGCTGGGCGCCCGTCTGTCTACTCTGAGCTGGGTGCCCGTTGTCTACTCGCCTTTTGTTTTCGTCTTTTGTGTGCACGCCGAAATGTTTCCAAGAATTTCTTAAATGCGTTTCAGTGCTTTCAACGAGTGGTGAGAAGACTCTGTGTAAGTAAGCTGAAAACTTGTGCATGGGGGATTTAGTGAAATCGACAATAGGGCAGATTGGGACACCTGTCGTGTGAATTTTACCGAGGCCTCTCGCTGAGGACAGAGTTCTTTCACCAGTAACGCTTGTGAAAGATGGAAGTTATGGGCATTCTGGTGTTTTCGTTAATTCCTTCATCATGGAGATGGCTTAAAGGGGCCCTGCAACGCTTTTTCGTCTGCATTCTGCAGCACTGGATTGCGTTTATTGCTGAATACTGAGATGAACGCAAAACGAATGATCGAAATTGGTGCACGGTAACGGAAGTTATTAGCCGTCAAACTTCAAAACCCCAGCAGACGCCGAGAAAAAAAACGTTCCCTTTCGCATTTCGCTCTCCTACTGATATCAAAGGCCGGTTCCAATGAGCGCGTGCCTCTTACAGAGACATACGGACGACTCGCCTCGTGGGGGCAGTTGTGCAGCGCTCTAGTGTCGTTCTTATTTAAAAATTGTAGCGCTATATTAGACGAGGACAAGAAGAAAGGTACATGACAGGACGGCCGCTTAGTGTCGTTTCACAATTAATTTCAAATTTTCACATTTAAAAACAGAAATCCTTTTGTATCTGAGGAAGTATAAAGAGTGCTTTTATAATTTTTAGCACACAATAGCGTGGCCTATTTGTGACCATATGAATATTACGTGCGACTTGTCGGGTCGAACCAGTCAAATGCACGGCCAATGTCGTCACTCCCACGTGATGAAGCGTCACTTCCGATCACAAAATAGCCGATGTGTGTTGCTCTAGTCCGAAAAACAATGTGGTTTCTCGGTGAAATAAAATTATAACAGCTTTGTTTTTTGGCGTTGCACTCGCGCAACGATGTCGGTGCATTTCGCAGTTCGAGAAGAAGCGATAAAAACACGCTTAATTTGTGTCGCAGGGCCCCTTTAATTGTGTATTTGGGAAGTGTTCTGCGTCGCAGGTTTTCTGATGCCATATTATGATTGATATTTGCACTCGTGGACTTATATGTAATATCACAAGGCTTGGCCTTGTTGGAAATTCATGACAGTATACTACCAGAGCGAAGATACCTGGACAGGAAAGAAAGAAGACGACACACTGTGGTGAACGCAGTGTGTCGTCCTCTTTCTTGTCTGGTGTCTTCCGAGCTGGTAGCGTACTGTGATACTGAATGCTTTTCCCATGCTGACCCACATCTGGTGCAGGTGTGACAGAGGAGGAGACCATTGTGGCACGTCTGCATGTGCAGCAGTTGGCTGCACAGTTCCTGCAGAAGGAGCTGGACGCAATGGAGCACGCCTCAGGTGAGAATGGGGCCATGGCCTCTGACTGCAAGCAGATGTACAGTATACTGGATATAACAAACTTGAATATAGTGGTGACATTCGCTTTTCAGCCAAACCCACTAGTATATAGTGATACTGGTTTTGACATATGTAAGTTGTAACAGTGAGAATCTGCTGCACCTCTTGGGTGTTTTCCATGGTGAAGTGAGCCGCTTGCTACAATGCCCCCGTGCCACGTATTGGTTGATGACCATGCATTCTGGCTGCTGCCACTCCAACGGCTGCCCTGTGCTCATACAGCAGGGTCTGTTTTTCTCCACACCACCAGCCTTTGTCAGTGGATGAGACGGAAAAGGACCCATCCTGGACAATCAGTCCAGTTATTCTCTCACACTCGTGTCCTTCCTGTCCTGTCCTGTTTTGGAGTATGCCCTCCACAAGAGGAATTGCCCCTCATTCTGAGCTGCCTGCTAACAGGTTAA
>NW_023614862.1:0-40001 GCF_013339695.2 Rhipicephalus sanguineus
AAGCTGTGTAACAGAAAAGAAGTGCCAAGTAGTTGAACTCGAGTTTCACACCCCAGCAAATAACTTGGGAACATCCAGATATGAACAGTTGAACAAGTCAAAATTTTCAAGATCATAGTGACTTCGAAGTTAGGAGAGAGACAAGCTCTCTTTTCTGCAGTTTAGTCATGTGATATCTGCCTCTCTTGATTTCTCCATGACGGGTGGGCAACTTACATACATGAACATGAGTCAGTACTGATGAGCACGAGCTGGACCTGAGTGAGTACTAATGAATGTGAGAAGGCGTGAGTATGAATGCGAGTGATTAGTGCCCTTGAGTGTTAGTAGTCGTGAGTATGAACGTGAGTGAGTACTTGTGAGAGTAAGAAGGCGTGAGTAAGCATGTGAGTGAGCAGCATGGAGTATTAGTATATGCAAGTATAAATGCAAGTGAGTACCTGGGAATGTCAGTGTACTGACATATGAGTATGAATGTAAGTGAGTTGGAAGCCTGAAAAATCTCAGGGTGAGTGAGCATTCTCTTGTATTGCTGACATGCTTGGGAGTTGGACGGTATTAGTCGTGCATTCCGCTGCAGTTATGCATCGCTAAAATATTTCATTTTTGAATGTTTCCATCTGCACAGTGTTTAGTAGAGCATAGCATACGCGTAGTGAATGGCTGAGCTTTTTCAGCACGAGAAACGACAAGGACATACGATAGACACAAAGGGCACACGGGTGCTACTCACAGCAACATTTAATTCCTTCACATACCAACCATGTGTACCTTTGGAAGTATGTGACCAATAACGAGGTATCATTTTTGGCAATAGGAGTATAGGATAAGCCTGAGCTCTTCCAAAAGAAATAATACACGAGGGGTAGAGTGCTATTACGCATGAGGAGGAAATTCAAGTTTTTGTCAAACAAGGTAATGCAAGATTGACTAACACACAATGCGTCACAGGGGTCGATGTGCTCGCTCTCGATTATTAGTTCAGTGAGCTCATCCTTACTACATCGCACTATAACGGCTTGATGAACCCGAGTTACACACCCACAGTTTCTTCTGTGAATCACAAGAAAACTGTCCGAAGGCATTTCATTCACCGAATCGTGATGTAATAGTACCATACCGTGACGTAATAGTACCATACCAAATTAAATTAAACGAGGCTGTTAAGGCTGCTAAACTTCGTTACTTTCAGTTTACCCTGCCTTTCCACTGTAACCCAATTAACTACTGTAATTCATAGTCTTGCCAGCGTTGTCGACAAATCAGGAGAAACTGACATCACATTTCTGGATTTTAGTAAGGCGTTTGATAACGTGTCACACGCAAAACTAATCGTAAAACTTGTAAATCTTAATATTCGTTCATATCTTGTAAAGTGGATTTCTGCTGACCTCACTAACCGTAGGCAATTCGTTGTTGTTGATAATCGCTTTTCTGGTGACCTTTCTGTAACTTCTGGCGTTCCCAAAGGAAGTGTTCTTGGACCTTTGTTATTTAACATATACATATTAATGACATTGTTGACTCTATTTGTGAACCTGTACAGATAAAAGTGTTCGCTGATGAGTGCTTACTCTTTAATGAAATCACCTGCCAGCAAGATCAAATTACCCTAAACTCTAGCCTTCAAATATTTTAGCATGGTGCGTACGCTGGGATATGCAACTTAATATTGATAAAACAGTATTTATGAAAATCACCAAAAAGATTAATAAACTGTCATTTACATATAATCTTGCATCTATGCCACTTACAGAGGTTGATGAATATAAGTACCTCGGCCTCACGATAACTAATAATCTCAGTTCGAACTCCCACATCTCTCACCTTTGCGAATCAGCTTTCAAAAAACTCTGCTATCTCAGACACAAATTAAAACATGCTCCTGCTGAGACCCGCCTAATTGCTTATACCTCACTTGTCCGTCCTAAGCTCAAATACGTAGCTATCGCATGGGATCCTTACACTAAAACTAACTAACATCGATGCGATAGAAAGGATCCAACGTAAAGCAGTAAGGTTCATCTCTAAATATCGCCCCAGTGATTCTACAAGTGACCTAATGACCGTACACAACATTCAGCCTTTGCAACTAAGAAGAAAAATTCACAGGCTTAAATTTCTATTCGTACTATATAATAATAAGTTGTCTCTTTCTCCTGAACCTTATATAAAGCCACTCACTGCTCGCCGAACAAGACATCGCCACTCTGCCTCATTAATCCCTTATAATGCCAGGACAAACATCTTTAAGTATCCCTTTTTCCCTCGAACACTGAACGACTGGAACATTCAACCTTATAGTTCACTCAACAGCACAGACTCTATCTCATCCATTACATCTTAAAATCTTCGATACAATGTACTTTTTTTTTTGGTGACACCTTCGTACATTATTAGGTAGTGTTGTGTTGTATCACCTTTTCATACTGTATACGACTTTTTCTTGTATTACATTTTCAGCGTTTATCTACTTGTCCATAGATTCCCCTTGTATAGACCCTCTTTGCACATTGTTGATACCTTCACCTCTGTACTTTTTGTTTCTACTTTACCCCTCCTGCCTGGGCCTTTGAAGGCCTGCAGTATTATTAAATAAAAAAAAATCATTTATGCACTACCTTGTTTGTGAAACATAACGGGGGTTACAGGACAAGAGAATCCAATAGATGATGCTAGATTTGCACTGAACAAACTTTCTCATACGCTTCTTATTGCATTTGGCAACTATAGTTTTTGATGGATCAGTTTTCCGACAGATACTTTTAGACGTTGTCATACATTGAGCTTTCACTCTGACATAAATTGTTATTTGCCTTTAGTGTCCCTTTAACTACAGTGAGCTTGAAAGTAGCTTAACAATCACGCTTATCTGGAATCCAAGACTGCCTTTCTACATTATTGGGAGCACTTGAGAAGTTTTTGTTGTCCAGTGATTCAACTTGAAGCGGCAGGCAAATCAATTGCGGTGTGTTTTGTACACCGAGTGAGCAGAATGAAGAAAGAACCGAGTCTTTACTAGTGACAGAAGGTGCCTTGGTCGCGTGACAATATAAACTGCCAGCTGACAATTCCTCGGACACACAGTGAGCGCTCCACTGCTATAGCACAACGATGCTACTTGGTGCACAAATAAAGACATGCCCACCATCGGAAAGTGTTGACCGACACGTCGGTCGAAATAGAGCATGGAGCGAACACCAGCAGCACTCATACTTTGGTCTCTCAAGGTGTCCAGGACTGAGTGACTTGAATGCGTCATTTAATTGACAGTACATCAAAACATAGTGATTGAGCCAGCCCTAAAGAAACTAAAGTCTTGCAGGGAGCAACAACTTGTGGTACTGTGGGGTAGCAAGCCTGCTCTGCAACTGTTATGAAGGGATTGGTCTTGGAGAAGTGAACACAAGGATCTCTGCACATTTTGAAAGAACTTCATAGTATGGGACGTACTGAAGTAGGACTCAATAAAATGTTTCAATGGAATTCGTTGCATGGGGGTATAGCGCGCAATAAAGTGGCTGACAGGCTTGCTTGGAATGCCTTAGAACTGAAGGCAACAAAGAAAGCTTCCAAAAATCTCCGTCTTCTAAGAGACTGTCATGAAGTGTTTCTATTTTTTATGGCTGACACATCACCAGCCATGTATGCTGGTGATGAAGGGCTAAGCAGGGCAAAGGCCTTCCTGCTACAACACATCAGATTGGGGTCAGCGTGTGCACCAGCATGGCTGCACGAGATCAGACTTGCCACTACGCCATTGTGTCCAATTTACAAGATCTATGGGGATATGAAGCATTATTTGTTGAAATGCAATAAACTTAAAGATTGAAATGTTTGCTTGATGCAACATAGTGCTTAAGCTTGCCACATGACTGAGCGAATGTAACTTCTCTAGCTGCTACTGCTGTAGGCAAAGCTGCAGTCTCGGTGTAACACATGAGACGGTCTCTGCCAATTATTCATCTGTTCTCAGAATTGTTTAAGGCAGTGGGTCGTATAAATTCACATCGCAGTGGTAAAATGGGCAAGCCAAGCAAAGTAGAAGCTGAAGTGTACCGGCAGAGCGTTGAGGAGAGCCTTCCACCGATGGCAGGCAGTCTAAGCATCAGTATACTTGCACACCAATGTTTAATTTCCACAGCAGTAGTATCGTCCATGAAGGGAGTTTAGGTTCTGATAATGGCAGTGTCAGTGCTTTCTGGGGTAGTTATAGAAAGCAGCACATATTTACATGCACACTTAGTACAGAGGTGATTGTCTCAAATATAAAAACAAGAAGCTTAATAAGGGAGAGCTGTTGAGGAGGGATAAGCTAGTGGACAAGTCGAAAAGGCGCTATGTTCGCAAACCCAAGAATCCTTGCGACAACATGCCTGCAAGGTTATTTCGCGACAACACACAGGCCAATGAAACTTCAAAGCGTCTTTATGGAATTCGGCTAGGAGTATTCGGCAACAGCACGAAGGACACCCTCCTAGCAGATGACGTCCTCGTATTGTCAGCTTGCCTGCAGCAAAATGCGACGTCTTAATGCTGGCCAGCAGAGGTGAAGCACATGATAACCGCGCGAAGTCAAACATGGTGTGTTCGAAAATGTCAAGAAAACGACTACAATGTCATCAATGTAGCACAACCAAGTATTTGCACTTGTAGCCATGAAGGATTTCACTAATCATCCGTTCAAAAATATAACCGGGGTGTTACGCAACGCAAACAGTGTGACGCCAAACTTATGCAGTCCAATCAGGAGTGACGACAGCAATCTGCGGACAACCAGTGACGACCATCAAAACTTCCCAATAACCATAACAGAAATCTGAAGATGACAAACACAGGTGATGCGCGTAAGTCTGTTGTCCAGTGTTCACTACGTGTCTTCTCAGAGAAAAAAAAAAAAGAAAAAGAAACCGGACCTGAAGGCCTTGCAAAGGGACGTGTGCAGTGGTCATGGTGGCTGGCAAGGCATGGGTCAGCATCGCAGCTCAGTTACATGATACAGGCTGTTGAGGGGGCCAAGTAGCAATGGAGTGCATGTAAGTAGCCCAGCGATAAGTGGCTGTTCATGCTTCATCTCATTAAATCCTGATTGACAAACTGCTATTCTAAAAATGGCAAAAAAAAGCATTGCAAGGGAAGACCTTAAAACTGACAAGTCAATATAAAAAAAAGTGTTCAGCAGGTATTTTGTTCAAAGCGATTATGTTGAAGGCTACTATATAATACAACTGTTGTGGTGCCATGCTGACAGTCTTCGTAGATTATGCTTCTTGCCTGGCGCCTATCTCAACAGAAGCCTCGCGAGGCAGCAACAGCTAGGAACCCACCATTGCGTTCTCAACCTAATAAACGAAAAGCCAAAGGAGGAGAGGCATTGTATGACATTTCAAGCACACAAGGCTACACTAATGAGTGCACTAGAAGTGTTTCCACACATGCCACAAGCAGTCAGTGAGTCGGCAATGAGTGAGTTGTTGTTTCATTGTTAGCAAGACTGCATGCTCAAATTTCCTGCTACCTCTCACACTGCACAACATTGTTCAGCAAGTAGCAATGAAAAAAATGTGACCACCTTCAGTGAGGACAATAATTATGGCTTGATGCAGAATATCGTTGGGGGTTCCCACAGAGAAGAAAAGAAGGCAGCTCTCCTTTTGCATTAGATTCTAAGCCATGAAATGAGCGCCAAAGCTACCCTGAAGATATAATAGAATGCATCATTTGGCACTTAGCATTGCCCATGCTGCTGATTGTCATCAGTTTTGAGCAGCAAGCAAAACATCACTAGAAGCTGATGAGGCTGCAATAATACTCGAGCGGTCATAAGACCAAAAGGCACACACGTTTATTGAATTAAAAGACAGACGGAACAACAGTGCATCCTGAATCTAGTATTATGTGCTGATATTCAAGATGTAAAAACAGCACAACAGACAAGGACTGATGAAAATAACAGACACAAACAGCGCTCTTTTTACATTCATTATGTCCTACCAACACACCCAAGTTTCCACTCTACTCATCTTTAAGTTGGGACGACCACACAGACAATATTTTGCTCGTATTATTTTACACATGTAGAAAAAGATGGAGTAATGAACACGCGCAGGCAAGCACTGCAAAAGAAGAAGTAGTTGGAGCAATGAAAGGCAGTCGGTCCGGTTCCTTCGAGGATCGTTAGTTTTCTTTACATTTTGGTACCGAAAATCCTCGTGCGGACACATTTCTCTGATCGCACGACTCGAAGGTACCTTTTACACGTCTGTGTCGCGCTTCGAGCGCCAAGGACTGACCACGGATCATTTGTGATCGGCATGGACCCCAGACATTTGATAGGTCGGATTGCCTCAAGACCAAGCGCTCAGCTTGACGAGCACAGAATATGAAGCTTCTACAGGAAGCACAGCCTCTACTGACGGATCCTGCTGTGGACAAGGCCAAGCTGACAGGTATTTATGACCATCTATCGGGTACCAACAGCGAGCTCTCGAAGCTTAATGATGCACTCGAAGATCACCTCGCCGACGATGAGCTCGAAGCAGACTATGTATCTAACTGTGTCAGAGTACGACGACCAAGCCATCAGCATGCTTTCAGAGGTTTGCTGCAATATCACTGTTTTTGGGATGCGCGGAGAGTACAGCGGCGGCTGCTCCCCAGAATGCAAAACCGACAGCTCCTGATGCTCTGACCAGAATTGGCCCAAAGCGGGTGAACCTTGACTTGCCAACATTTAGAGGTGATATTCACGAGTGGTGAGCTTTCTGGGAGCAGTTTGAGCAGACTGTTCATATTAACAGCGCCTTATCGCCGACGAAGTTTTTCTACCTACAACATTACCTTGCGGGTGAAGCGGCAGCAGCGATTTCTGAGTTCCCCACTTCCAAAGCCTGTAACACAGACGCCGTGGATCTACTCAAACAACAGTTCGGAGATTGGAGAAAAATAGTACAACACCAGCGCTTCGCAATCTCTCTCATGTAAAATCAGGAAGCGACGTCCGAGGCCTCAGGCAACTTTATGATGCTGTGCAGCTGAACATTCGATGTCTGACTGCACTAAATATACCAACGGTAACTTTCTCCAGAGCAATGTTGATTGACATTCTACGAGAGTCTTTGCCATACGAGGTCGTTCTGTCATATACACATGCAAAGTGAAGCCAGGCTTTAGGACAACATGGGTCTGACATGAATGCCTCAGATCCGGCACTGGCAGCTTCAACGTCAGAATCGCAGTTACAAGAGCTGCTCATGTTCATACGCATCGAATTGGAAAGCTGGGAGCAGTGTAAGCCATTCCCACAATGACCTGGTGATGACCACATCCTCAGTCATCAGAGTGCTCGAGGCAGCAGCACCGCTTCTGTACTGCACAGTGCATCACACACAGACTCTTCTGTTCAAGTTGTAACAGAAGGCATGCATCAGGCATCTGCGACCCTCACTGCAGGAAGAACATGACAGCGAACACTTCTTGACCAGTGGACGCTTCTGGTAGCCCAGTCGGAATGGTCTCATCACATATGATTATGCTGTCCAACAGCTTCTTCAAACGGCTGCGAGAGAAATTACAGCAAAGTGCACCTGCAGACCTTTTGCGCCTTTGTCATAAAAATGACAGATCACGATACGTCCGAGGGATACTCGATGGAGGCAGTCAGCAATCTTTCGTCACAGAAGATCTCGTGGTGAAACTGAATTTGCGGGTACTGGGAGAGACACGGGTTGCATTCAACACGTTCGGCAGCGCATCACCAACTTCTGCGGAAAAACTAAAAGTTGTTCAAGTTCCCCTGCGCAGCCAGTACTCTACCGACATCCACATCATTCAGGCAATCGTCGTTCCAGTTATATGTCACGACATTCCTGCACTGACAGCTGCCACTTCATGCAAAAGTTGCATCTCGAAGGCAAAATTATTGCTGACGAAAAGAATTTTCTTGATCAGCTTGTTGATTGGAGCTGACCACCTTTGGAAAATTACTACTGGAGATGTAATAAGGAGCACAGAAATTCCAGAATCGGTCGCAATCAACACGCCGTTTGGATGGTCACTGCAAGGACCCAGTCATCAAGGTGACTGCAACACTAACCTCGTGGTCTGTGTTCTGTGAGTCGAAACGATCAGCGACAATCACACAATCTCACAGATTCCCCAGTCGTTTCAGCAACTTGAAGCAGCGGGCATCACAGATTCTGGCGAAACACCCTTACACAAGTTCACTGCACGCTTCCAAGGAACTATTAGCAAGAAAAACAACAGATACACTGTGGCGTTGCCATGGAAGGAAGATGAGAAACCGCTACTTAGAAGCAACTGGGAAACTGTGTTCTCACGTCTACAAAGACTAACACGGAGGTTATCTATGAAGGAAGGATTGTTGCAGCGATATGACAGTCATCCGGCAATATCTGGAGTTAGGTCACGCTGAAGCAGTGCCTAAGGGTATTCCTATGGATCAAGATCGAGTGATTTCCACACCATTGAGAGACTCAACGACAGCGTCGAGATTTCCAGGACATTCAGAACGTCTTGAAGAGCTCTCAATTTGGTGCGCCTTGTTGGGATAGTCGGAAGAGACTCTTGCGATCACTCAAGTGTGCACGCTCTTGTTGTGCGAGACAGGGTAGAAAGATGGCGCCAGGCCACGACCACTGTGGGAGCCGAGCCGGCCCGTGGCCGGAGCTGCAATGTGACACCGAAGTGAACCCCCTGTGGTGAGCACGGGTGTGCGACTGTGCACGGACCCCAGAGGGAAGGCAGAAGAGGGACGGCTGTGCAACTGGAGAGATGCCGTATTCTTGTCTCTCCAGCAGTTTTCTTTACTTTATCTAAATAAATGTTGTTCTGTTAAAGTAACCGTTGTTCTTGCCAGTCTTTCCCTAACGTCTCCCGAATCATCGTTTTACATCTAACACAAGTCATCATTACGCAAGGTGCTGGGAAAGTGCAAACTCGAAAGTGAACAAACTGAGATTGTACTGTTGGCGGAAGATGCTTTTTTTAATTCAAGACCACTGACCTGCACGTATACAGACACTAAACATTCATCATTGGCTTCTCCACAGCGAACCAACGACTACGAAGCTCGAAGTGCTCAGGCTACTCGACGTGACAGCAAGAAGCTGAGATATTGTCAGAAGCTGGTAGATCACCAGTGGATCCGGTGGAAGAAGGAGCACCTATTACGGGCACTTCACCTTTGCCTAGCATATCTTAGTAGCAGTCTGGTCAAGGCGATTTGGTGATCAAGGAGCTTCGCACTTTGACAGGTGGTCCTTAGGGCGAATCATAGAGGTTTACCCTGGTCAAGATGGCACAATTCGAACATGCTGAGTGAAAGCCTAAGAAAGCAAGTTTTTAAGAATACCTGCACACAAATTCTATAAGCTCGAGTTATGCAGCTCTACTGGGGGGCGGGATTATGTAGAAAAATATGAAGTAATGAATGCGTGCAGGTGAGCACTGCAAATGAAGGAGAGAAGTTGGAACAATGAACGGCTATCAGTCTGGTTCCTTCTTGGATCGATAGTTTTCTTTACAAGACATCAACTCAATGGGAAGGTTCTCCTTGCCTGGGTCGAAGAATTCATAGCAGCAGTGGAGTCGAGTGGATTTATAGTAGTGCATATAGTGACCAACAAGTACTTTGCAAACAAAACAGCATTTCAGCTGCAAAGTTGTTGATTGTCCACAACTGTGAGTCAGCCATGGGACGACAGAGTCAATTTTTTTAGTTTTGACTCTTGACACATTCTAAGGTCCAGAAGGACAAAACATCTGAACTTACTAGAAATTTTGATGCTGAAGCAGGTCTATCTGTCAAATCTGGAGAAGATGAATTTGCTTCGAGCCACACAAGTATTCTCACCACAAGTGATTGCAGCATCTGCAAGCTAGCTCCCATAGCAACTCAGCTGCATGCACCTTCAAGGAAGCAGGCTCTACAACTGGCTTTATGAAGAAAATAAAACTGTTAAACATTTACGATAACTTGGAGCGGGTGTGACTGCTAGATACCTATTTCACAACAGCAAGGTTGCTCAGGCTGGAAAATGAGCTGTTTCATGAAGAACATCTAAGAGTGTTTGCTTATATCATGAGAGGATGGCTTCTTGGACGAAGCATTTCATGTTTTATTACGCACTATCATATTTATGGTGCAGATGATGCAGTACCTCCTAAGCAGGGGTGTCGATATATCTTGACAAGAAAATTGAATAGCAATTCAAGTGAGGCCGTCTTCGGGGGACTCAGCTCCATGTGTGAAGGCAATGATGCACCTCATGCCAGTGGTGTAACAGCCCATGACCACACTGTCAAGAAAAGCAGACCTTTGATGCAGTTCCACACATCAGATGTCAAGAATGCCGAATAGCAAAGTGGATGTACTTAGGAGGTACTTGATGAACTGAATTGCTCAAACGAACAGCAATGCAATGTCTCACCATCACGAACATACTATGACTTGCACTACATTAGCGATTATCTCGTGAAGCTCATCAGCAAGTATGGGTGTGTTGCCTGGCTGCTTTCAACTACCATAAGAAATAACGTTTTGTTTGAATTTGTGAAACACTAAGACAGGAGTGGCCTTCAGTACCTGAACCCTAGCATTCTGGCTTCGTGCACTCCTAAACAATATTGTAAGTTCTTCACGCCATAGTGTTGAGATGCACGTGATGCAGAAAATGCGATGTCGGTGTCAGCAGTGCTGTCCATTAGCAAAAAAAATCTCAATGGATGCAAAGAATAAACATGAGGGGATGAACAGCTATCGAACCCAAGCGTTCGGTGTGGCAGTAAAGTATTTCACAACAGAGCCACGCCAATGCTTGAAACTGCTTTGGAAAGAAAAGCCAACAAAATTGTCATCTTGGGTGAGGAGTCAGAATGACAGATGTAATAATGCGTGGTAGAAGCACAGAACTGTTGCAGGCATCACACTATGTCAACTGTGTAACCAGTGGGTAGTTTTTACCTCCTTTACGGTCGTCACCCTTCCCACACCATTGACACCATTCTGCCCTATCGACCGGACACGTCCGAATGCCCGCCGATCTTGGACGCCGCCAGACATGCAGAAGAGTGTCGCCAGCTGGCCCGCCGCTTTTCCTCCGATGACCAGAACCGCCAAAAAGCAATCCACGATGCCCAGAACTCGACTCCCGTTTTTCTTCCGAGTGCCCTTGTGTGGCTGTCAGTGCCGCATCGCACACCAGGGCTCTCTTCCAAACTTCTTCCTAAGTACGATGGGCCATACCGCGTTTTGAACAGACTTCTCCAGTGAACTACCTTATTGAGCCTCTCACGCCGCCGTCTGACCTGCGACGTCGTAACCGCGAGGTTGTACACGTTCAGACTCAAGCCGTATCATGGTTCTACGGTCCCTGCAGACGACTAGTCGCCAGGATGGCTCCTTTTTTTTTCAGCGGGGCAATTGTAACGAAGAGGAAGTACTCCGGTGCAGAGGCAGCATCATCGAGTGTGCAGCAGAGGCTCGAGCTAGCGAACTGCTCTCGGTGCATTGCGCGACCAGCGACCAGCTACACACTCAATAAATCGCCTTTATAACATATATATACATATGTGTGTTGACGTGCCAGCCCCCTCCACCCCCCCCACCTCTCTCCCCCCAAAAAAATGTTTTTTCTGGCTACGCCACTGATGAAGACGTCATATCGTCACTGCCTTTTTTTTTGCAACCAATCAGTGACAATTACGTGTAACAGTACTTACAGAATATTTTAGAGGAATATGTTGCTAGTGCGATTTCTTTCGACACATTGTCCAGCACGAGCAATATCAATGCTTTTTATGTCAGCCAAGTAGTGATAGCTGTGTGACAGCACTTGCAAAATAGCTCACGGGAATATTTTGCTGGTGCGATTTGAAGACGCATTATTCGGCATCAGCTGTAGACAAAATTAGTGAACAAAGAGTACCTGATGGAGTGTCCAGCCAGGCTATTTGGGTAATACGTGTTAATTATAACTCGCATTGTAATAAAGGATTACGGCGAAACGGTATGTCACAAATGATGGAATGATCAAAGGCAGATCCGCAAGGTACTGGAAAGCTTTGATTTGGGCGACTCTGCCAGCTTTTGTAACGTGACCGCAGCTAGCATGTGAGGGCAAACTGTCAGCAAAGTTTCGTACAAGTCACTGGGCCAGTCGTAATTTTGTGAGAGTATTACTTTACCTTTCTCCTACACGTACATGACTTTCGATTATAAAGTAAACATTTGCTGAGCATTGAAGCATTTCTACTCCGCATGACTATCAATAAGCAGTTTGTGTGGTTGGGAAACATTAAGAACCAAGCAATATAGCTTCTTGCTAGTGGTGCTTGCTCGCATCACGGCCTGCCATTTCTGAAATTTTCTCTTGGCGCATTATTTACAAGCGGTAGAAATGAAGGCTACCTGATGTTGTCAATCATTACTTCAGTATTCTCAGGCATATGCAATACAGCGCTGTACGAAAGCACAAAGTTGAAAAGTGCAGAAAGAGCTTGAAACAATCTATACGCGAACGAAACAGCAAATTCAACTTTGATGAAGCTTCTGTACCGAGATGGCTGATACACAAGAAAGCTGCACTGATACACAAGAAAGCTCCACATGCACGGCACACTCCAGAGCACACACACAGCAAACAACACTTGTGCCTGTAGCACTACTAATGGCACTGCTGCAGCACATCGCAGGTTCATATTCCGACTTGTATTTCGTGGGCAAACTGGGGACACGTTCGAGCACTTCGGAGGCGATGCGGTCACCACAGCGCACTGAGAAGCGCCAAAACAGCGCACACACAGCGGAACATGTTTAACGACGGCGATAATGAGACAATAAACTTATCGCTACTGACTGTATCATCACTCGGCACTTCACACCGGACCTGGCCGTTCACCCAAAGCTCCAGCATACACGTACGCATTTCGCTGGAATGAACCTCGAACACGGACCACATACACATAGCATACGCCGTTTGCGGCGATCGAACATGATTGACGTTTGCGTACGGTGAGCATGTGTGACACGCAGATACCTGGCGATATTCTAGCACGAGTTCCAAAGCAAAGCGAACGACGGCACAAAACACACGAAATCGGCGGCCTCCGATCCTCGCGTAGCACATTTCGTCGGCGATCGCGGGCTCCGAGGAAGGCAGGATGGTAACGTCGGCTTGCTCCTTTTCGATGAATATCTCTGCGGATGATCATTAACTCTTGTACTCATCACAATAACACCCATATAAACCCTTTTTTTTTTGCGGCTGCTGCCTAGGCCTTGACTGTCGCTTCGTCGTTTCACGCGGGCGCCATGTTTTCCGCAAACGGGCAGGCGGCCACCGTTTTTTTTGTCAGCCAATCAGCGATCGAGAGAGCGAACGGGCCCGTTCTTTCCGACCGAAGCCAAAAAGCAGGTACCGTCTCCGGCCCGGTCGAAAAACGGAACGGGACTCGAGAGACGGGACACGAGAGACGGAACGGTCGTAGCGCGGAGAGGCCTTTAGGAGGGCGGTATGCCTTCAGTCCACTGATGTGCACTACGTCATTGGGTGTGCTTGCAGGTGCGGTAGTCTCAGAGACGGGAGCGATCTCGTTAGGGTGCCTCAGTGTGCTCCTCCGGAACAGGTTGGAGACACTGCATTTGTGGACGCCATATTGGTTCGAACGTTCGCGTTCGGTGGCAATGCCTGGCATGCAAAGATGGAACGCTTTCAGCGAAATACGCGGTAATTTGGCTCAGTTTATCCCTTCTGGCGGTAGGGCTTGCACATATAATGTTGGTAACAAATAGGCACTAATTATTACGCACGAAGCATTTGATGGCGAAATAAAGGCCATCTCGTATCTATCGGCCTCTCTATCTCATTGGCTGCGTAGGTCCTCGAGCTATCGCGGCCGATTGATCAAGTTCACGAGTACCAAAATGGACATAGCATGAAAAGAGCATGTGAAAAACATAAATGACTGCTCACTACATGAAAATCATGACATGCCTTAATGTACGCCATGATATACGTGACATGGTCAAGGAGCTACAACGGCCGTTTGGTCAACTTCATGTTTACCAGAATTGACATGGTATGATAAGAGCATCAAGAAAATATACATGACTGGTCATAACACGAAACACTTGCCGTGCATCTCATATAGGCCATGACATACATGACCCGGTCATGGAGCTCTTACGGCCGCTTTATTTACTTGATGTATACCAAAACTGACACGGCATGATAGGAGCGTATGGCTAACAGGAATGACTGGTCATAACACGAAAATCATGTCATGCATGTCATGTGCGCCATGACACACTACACAGTCATAATGTTCTAACGGCCGTTTTATTAATTTTATGTATACCAAAATTGACAGGGCATGATAACAGCGTAAGATGAAAAAGAATGACTGGTCAAAACACCAAAAAAATTTCATGCATGTCATGTACGCCATGCCATATATGACCCGGTCATGGAGCTTTAATGGCGGTTTTATTAACTTGAGACCAAAATTTACACAATTTACACGGCATAAGAGATTATGAATAACATAAATAGCTTATCATAACACGAAAACCTTGTCATGCATGTCATGTAGGCCATGACATACATAACCCGGTCATGGAGCTCTAACAGCCACTTTATTAATTTGCTGTCTCCCAAAATTGACACAGCATGATAAGAGAGTATAACTACCATAACTGACTGGTTCTAACATGAAAATCATGTCATGCAACTCATGTGCGCCATGACACACATGACAAAGTCATGAGGCTTCAATGGCGGATTTATTAACTTGTCGACTAGAATATTGACATGGCACGGTAAAAGATTATGACTAACATAAAAGTCTAGTGATGAAAAAATCCGTAAACAGGGGGTGGGTGCTCGAGCCGATGTTTCGACAAGTGGACTTGTCTTCTTCAAGGCTGGAACTGATTTCCTTAGCTCCACCACAAGGAAGAAGGGGAGGGCAACTGCCATAGTGGGGGTGGGGGAGGGGGGAAGAGGCCGCCGTGGCAAACTGGATAAGTCATAAGGAAGGGGGAAAAAGAAAAAAAGGAAGAAAAGGAACAAAAAGCGGCGGGGGGGGGGGGGAGAGGGGAGGGTGTACGTTTCGCTGAATGATCATCAGTGGAAGCACGTGGGATTTTAACAATAGTAGGTTCGAAATTCCTGTGAGAAGGTCTTAGCTCATTGGTTTTCGTTGTGTGTGTACCATACCGAATAGATTCAAGAGCCCCCTTAGAAACGTTAATACCTGCTGGCTGGAGTGTATTGAACTTGTGAATAAGGTATGACTCTGTATATTTTCTGTCTCTTGGGGACCGGAAGTTTGACTGAAGTATGTAAAGTTTGAGATCTTCGAAGTTGTGACCTGCTACATTAAACTGCTGTGCCACTGCTTTGGGTAACTTTTTCGCCGTGTCCGCGGGATGCCCGTTTAATCTAACATTAACAGGTCCCGTTTCGCCAATGTACCGTTTTTGACAATATGAACATTCGATCAAGTAGATAACGTTTGAACTAGTGCAGATAAAACTAGATTTTATATGATGGACGTAATCACTTCCGGTGCTCTTAACTATAACGTCATCTTGAGTCTTACATCTTGGACGAGAACAAGGTGTTATGTGGGCAGTAGAATGAGGCTTTACTTTTACATGCACTAACATGTCCTTAAATAACATTTGCTGGCAGGCTAGTTGGTGATGCATAGTTCATGGGTAAAATACAGCACAAACCAGACGATTAACACAAGGAAGACACGGGACAGAGTGCTGACTTCAACAACAGTTTATTCTTGGGCGAGCTTGCCTATTTATGAAAAACGATCAGAATCAGACAAGATATCTCCCAAAAATAACAGATCAAGAAAAACAAAAAAGCCCTTACCACAAACACGTGCGCCACTGCGTCATCTCTTCCAGAACATAAAATTCATCCCCTACGTGCTGACAAAAATTCAAGTTCTTTTTTTGTTAATAAGATCGAAGGAGCGCTTACGCACAACGAACCTGCCTTGTCAATTTCCCGAGCCTCAATTATTTCGCGCGCTGTCTTATCCCGGCATTGACAAGGCAGGTTCGTTGTGCGTAAGCGCTCCTTCGATCTTATTAACAAAAAAAGAACTTGAATTTTTGTCAGCACGTAGGGGATGAATTTTATGTTCTGGAAGAGCTGACGCAGTGGCGCACGTGTTTGTGGTAAGGGCTTTTTTGTTTTTCTTGATCTGTTATTTTTGGGAGATATCGTGTCTGATTTTGATCGTTTTTCATAAATAGGCAAGCTCGCCCAAGAATAAACTGTTAGTTGAAGTCAGCACTCTGTCCCGTGTCTTCCTTGTGTTAATCGTCTGGTTTGTGCTGTATTTTACCCATAAACTATGTCCTTAAAATTCCTATTGCGGCGATACACGACCTGTGGTGCTCCGGGAAACGCTTTTCTAAGGCGCTCGTTGCTTGCCAGTATTGGGTAATACTTACGGAGGATATTATTTATGTTTGGTAGCGCATTTGAGTATTTGGTTATAAATGCTGGCGGCTGGTTGAGCTGTGCTACGGGGTCCTTTGAGCTAGTGATGATTTCCTGTCTAGTTGACATGCTTCGTTGAAGACATTGTTTAGAGCATCATGCGGGTAATTTCTTTTAACTAATGTTTTCTTTAGGTTGCTTAAGAGGGTTCACCAGCGCGAGCTCCCATAGAGAATACATGCGCATTTTGAGAAGCCCTAGCGTGCCCAAATTTGGTCAGATTTACAAGGGCTTTTCGGCACTGCATTCATTTTTAGTATATCGAGGAAATGTTGCGGACAGATATTTTCCTCAGGCTTTCATTTTTTTACAAACCAGAGGCAAACATCCATAAAAATTGCGCATTTTAACGTCTCGCTCTTTCATGTTGTCTCCGGAAGAAAATGGCTTAGTTATCTAAATTTCTTCCCTAACATTTCCTTCCTTTTTCTTTCCTTATTGTTATGGTATAATTGTCATGCATGTCAAGCTTCTGGTTTCCATTTTACAGGCTTTGAAAGTGCTGTGTGTACTTTCAGTCTGGATTTAAAATTCGCGCCAAATTTAAGAGGCGCGACGTGGCTCCCCCTGGTATCGCCTATATTCCGCGATCCTACACTCTACCACCAGCCTCTCATACGGCTGTATTCGTGCGCTGCGTAGAAAGGTAAGGGACTTGCTGAGTCAGCTTGAAACAGGCTTCGGTATTTTTTTTTTTGTATCGTTTTTTGTGGAGGGGGGCTGTGCTGCCTCTTTTTCTCCCGAGCGTGTTCCCCGCGACAATGGAGTGGAATGCGAGGCTAATGCAGGTGTGTGACCCAAACACAAAACAGCGTTTCTTCGGCGTCGGCATCGCGACAGCGTTTGGGCTAGCAGCACTGTGCCGAGAGGTCCTTGGTGTTCAGAAAACTGCCCCTTGTCCATAGCTAATCGTCCTATTGAGCGCTCACAGGAATTTACTGCTGTTGCAAGGGGGACAGTGGCGGCTTCTGCAGCAGAGACTAGCCAAGAGGCTCGTGTGCTTTCGCTCAGTTCTGTCGGTCAGGAATACGCAGACGCGCGACATCGTGGCTGTTTAAAAACGCCACAGGCAAGCAGGCAAATCTGGATTTTAGGATGTAATAGCTAGATCGGCTGCCGCGAACTGCTCCTTCAAGGCGCCAGATACGCATGCGTAGATCAGAACAAGCTTTGTTCATTGGAAAGAAAACATTATTTGATGTCGAGCGGCCACTGTCAAGTGTATGACTCGACACATGCCTTTCACAACGCGGCAACTAGGGGAGATGGTGCTGGGAACTGACCCCGTCTTCGCGTTCGACCACCTTCGATGTAATTTTATTGCGATAGCAATTATATGGACAGTCTCGGCTGGATTTTGCCGTCGCCGTCGCCGCCGTCATGCACCGTATATGTATAAGTATGTATATATATATAAAAGCCCCAAAGAAAAATAATTCAGAAAAATGCTTCCGAAGCGCGGAATCGAACCAGGGACCTCTTGTTCCGCAGCGAGCGGCGCTATCCACTACGCCACGAAACGCAGATCCTCCTCGTAGCTAACGGCGAGCGTTATATACACACCCTTTAGCGCTGGGCGGACTCGGAGACAGCAGGCGATAATAAACGTTTCTTCATTACCAGCGAGATGGCACTAGGAGCCCGACGGGTGCACTTAAAAGTCGTCGGCGAGCTCGCTCGCTTCTTATATTTGCGCATGGGAGAAGCTTGCGCTTCCGATGTCTGCTCGCGCGGTTTTCTCGTGCTGAGGGGAAGAGGGATGTTTCACGCTTTCACCGTGATGTCCGCGCTCATGTTACGGAGCGTACGAAAGTCACTCGATCTCAAGGGACGCCGCTAAACGAACAAACAGAAGATGAGCGCGAACTATCAAGTGTCACAGCTCGACACTTGAAGCACGCTAGTTTCCTTCGCTGCTTCGGCCGCCTTTGCAACAGAACCGATGTTCAAACTGAGAGTATCCATTGGCGAGCCTCACTTCGTATGGCATTAGTTCCTTGCTATCGCATTCATTGCTTCGCCCTTGCGGCGAAACTGTGACTTTTTTTAAACATTATACTTCAATTTGTTCTCGTGGCAAACATTATCCTCGCTTGTATGTAACGGAATTTTTTTTCCGTTTGCCATCTTAAATTTCCAAACGCTAGCCTAAACCATGCTGTATGTAATATATAAAACTTGGAGAAGCGCACAATATAACAAATATAATAAATAAGCAGAAGCGTACAAACCTTTTATTTTGAAATTTCTTACAACTGTTGTTCTCAAAGTAGCTATTCTATCTTATCACCTAAGTTGTCTAGATGGCACAGAAGCAGATCAAAGTGTCCCCGAGAGAAAACAACGTAAGCCGTGCCCGAAAAAAAAAAATTTTTTTTACGAAAGTTGCTTTTTACGGCATAGTCAGTTGTGAATCGCGATAAGATGGTTCTGCGTAAAAATAATAAATCTAGTACTTTGTAAATGCCATTTAATTACATTTCATTCAGGAAGTTTAATGAAAACACACATATTACGCCCTACTCCAACGTTGCTGTGCCCGCTCTTCATCACAGTGTACCCTGGGGCTTTCGAGTGCTCGGGCTTTCAGGTAAGCCCAATCTCGTGCAGTGCTGTATCTTGAAGTGAAAGAATAAGCGAGAAAGATTCGCTGAGATCGGTGCTGGCGAGTAACTTCTACACGCAGTGGAAAATGTATTGAAATTATCACCTCATGCAGTGC
Organism: Rhipicephalus sanguineus; assembly: GCF_013339695.2. Taxonomy (NCBI): domain Eukaryota; kingdom Metazoa; phylum Arthropoda; class Arachnida; order Ixodida; family Ixodidae; genus Rhipicephalus; species Rhipicephalus sanguineus. Next base: position 19,273 of record NW_023614862.1, read on the forward strand.
ACCTGTGCATCAGCATAAAGTGTTTCCAGATGCTACTGGGCAAACAAACAAATACTCATCACAAAGGAAGCCCAAAAGAAGCGGAAACATAATGAATTTTCCCATTCTTGAAAATATTTTTATTATAATAAAAAAAACGTGTCACTCAAATACAAAGAGGAGTTTCAAAAACAACCTAATTACCTTGTACAGCAAATATATGCGCAACTATGAACGAAAGCACATGATTACTTTTTTAACATTGTCTCCAGGGTAGTCTCCATTCGGTTGAAGGCACGTTTGCAAGAGCATAATTAAAGTTGTTGATTCACCAACATATATTTTACTTCAACACTCGACGACACAGTCATCGACCAACAATAAGCGGCATTGGCAACCCTAAGCATAAACAACAGCATTGGTGTGAGGAAACACGTACGACTCCTGACGTGCGTCGCAATTTCAACAGGCGCGCTAGAGCATTGTCAGAACAGGATTGCTTGGTGATTTATTGGCAGTCTCCATTTCTAGACGTCTTCTTCAAAGCCTGCTTGAGTAAACGGTTCTTTTGCGCCTCCGTGATATGATTAGGCTCGCGAATTGGAAGGCCGCGGCTCCTCCTTGGGTCCACGAGCTCTGGTAGCATGCAGTGCATGTAAAATGTTTTGAGCCGGGGGAACATCTCATTCTTCCAAAAGACTTCATCTCTGGATATTGCCTCAATGCTTATGCCGTTTTTTGTCCACACCACGAAAAGGCATTTCTGACGACGAGATATATTCATCTGACCTTGCACTTGATACCAATAGTTACTATTGGACTTAAGCTTCAATTTTCCGTCCTCGTTTTCCGTACAGTATGTTATTTTTTTGGCTCGGACTCCTTCTAGTGGAGTAAGGTCCCTCGCTGAGTATGGACACTTCACTTCCACGAGGACGTCCTCCCCAATCAGACCGTCCGGACTATAGCTCCAAGTAAGGGGTTTTCCTGGTCTACGAACAAGCCGCACTGTTTTACAGCAACGTTGCACTCCTTTTCAAGCTGCCTCAGGGCAACGCACTCGTGGTCCCGTGCGTACCTGATGGCTTCGGAACTAATTTCCTTGTACAAGATGTCTCCAACTGTGCGTCCGCATCCAGTCGTTGGTTTCATTTTACAAATAGCGCCAAAAACTGATGCTGTCAACCTCTTCCGCCTTTCCTGTTTCCACAGACTAGATCCACTCTGCTTGGATGTTGCTCTCTGCAGGTCTTCGATGTTTCTAACTGATAGCGAAAGCGATTTTACGAAGTTCTAAGAAGCAGTTGCCAAAGCTCCAGGCTCCATGTCTGGCAGACCGTAGTCAACATCAGCACCAGGATGATGCTCTTTGACTCGGCGCTGGGAGCGTGGTGTGGTTGATGGTGCCTTCTTCGGCAGCTTTCGCTTTGATTTTCTTCGAGCAACTGACGCTTTCACGAATGAAGCTGTACATTTTCCGAGCTTCTCGCCGGAAATTCTGCGGGCAATTTTTTCATGATAAGTCCCTTTGCAGTTCACCGATAAAGCAGCAGCAAGACGCCTTGTTTTGTAGGACCCTTTCATCGAATAGTTTATGCGTTTTCCACCAACGAACTTTGCCACAACGGAGTTGTACTGCTCGGCATCATTGTTATCTACGTCCATTATGAGGCTTGCAGCGTTTGCGGCTACCCTATTCATGGCAACACGAATTTCCTCATATATGCCAGTTTGAACGATTGCAGGAAACACGTTTTCTTCCCCGGCTTTGCTTCCAGAACAGGAGTTGTCAGCGCAGTTACTATGGTCTCCAAACACATGGTTTGGGCCGTTCTCTATATCTTGAATGAGGTGCTCGATTTTTTCTGAGAGTGGGGTATCTTCTGAGCCTCTGACTTTAATCGCTGTTGCAACGCCATGCCGCAGTCGTACAGCCGCTTGAAGAATAGAGTTTTTAAGATTTTTTGAAACCTTTTCCGCTCGCTGCTTTTGAGCGATCTCTCTAATTTTTCCTGCGTAATTCCGAAGAATGTGGTTCCTGCGCTCGATTTTTTCAACTTGCTGGCTTCCATATGGTGCTGCTGCTATGATGGACCGGTAGGTGCTTGAGTCTCCATCAGCAATAAGTCTTGTGTACTTTATGCCATGCAGCTCAACGCTTTTCTTGAAGCCTTGAACGATAATACTTTGTTCCATGCTGGTTGAGCTACCATGCCAGTTCTTCTCGCATTGATGTGGCTTCGCAGTAGCACCTTGCGGAGTGCGAGCACACATTGCACACACCTTGTTTTTCACGCCGGTGTAGAGGACTTTTCCAGTTCTGTGTCCAATGATAGCAGCCTGAAACAGCAATACAAATATCAGCCATGAAATTGCTCTACTCAGTGCACAGCCAATCACTACATCAGATAAGCATTTCAGAGATAAGATAGAGTTCTTGCTAAAGTGCCATTTGGTGGAGACCTCTGCTTCACTTAAAATATTTTCATAGCAGTTGCACTTGTTTTCGCGTATGTTCGTAATACTCGAAGTGAGATGCCAAACTCTCAAAATAGTTGTTTACTTATAATAAACAAAAGCAATATAATTATTCAGTTCCATGCCATTTCACATACACCAGTGCGTCATCAGACACCTATAACATCGATGGCAGCGCTGTTTAGTATTTATAGTTCTAGCTGAATTCGCTTACGCTATAGGCAATACGAGCACAGCAAGTTTCAGTGCTATATGTGTGCGCTATGGTCAAGATAATGGCGCTCCTGGCTAATGAGCCAGCATTTTGTGCAACATGACAGATATTCCTGGCAATTCTCTATTTCTGCGTCATTCGGAAGAGGGAATGCGTAATTTGCTCCACTGTATATACAATCTTGTCAGGTAGACATATGCGCTAATAAACACGAAAAATCATCGCCTTGTCGAACTCGATGAAGTTTTCCCTGTCAAAAAAAAAAAAAATTTCGGCCAACACCTTCTCATATGCTACAGCGGAAATGAAAGGTAAGTTCTTTGTTACGCACTAACCAGTTTGTCTACGTTATGCATAAGGACACTAAAATTAATCGACAGGATATGCATGTTTTCCTGATCTGAGCAGTTTTATGCTTGACGGGGTCCTATTTGCGAGCTATTATAATATCGTTTATTTACTAAAAGGAACGCTTTTTTTAATTATTATGGTTCAATAAATTTGTGCACTCACCACGCCTGAGGAAGCATCATACTTGTTCTTGTACGATCTCTTCGACCAAGCACCATCGGCGACGACTGTTATCGTGGGTACGCCATCATTGTCTATTTCGCCACATTCTCTTGCCAGCCTTGCTTCTTCTGCACCAGCCTTCTTCATTTCATCCCAGGCGGCTTGGTTGATAAAGTCTCCAACGTTGTCTTGTATTTTTGCGTAAGTGTCCGATGACATTCCCGGAATATCCATGGATGCAAACAGTTCGTTGAGGTTTGAAAAACCGCAGCCAATGGACATTGTTCCATACACTGCAGCTGTGTTGATGTCACCACAGCCGCTTGAGGTTTGAACTTCAGGTGGCGTATTTGTATGTATGACATCTTTTCTTCGGCACATCCTGCATACAAGAGTCAGGGAGCTTCGAAGACCTTGCCTTCTTTCAGATATACAGTCCATATCCGCCAGAGTGCATTGGAAAGGAACGTGGAGGGCCACCTTTTGCAAGCTGCTCAAGAGGTGCTGAATTTCAACAATCCGGCGTCCTTGAATGTCAGCCTCTACTCTGATATTCTTGTCTGTGGAGTGTTGCTCGCATGCTCCCGTTGCACTCATCAATGAGGATGAGAAGGAACTTCCTGACGCCTCCGCTTCTTCAGTGAGGGCTTCATCGTCGGCACAAAACTGTGCCGTCCTAGGGCTGTGCGTGTTCACCGTTGGCGGCGAAGAATCTTCATATAAATCTCTGAGATCACCGCCACAGTGAGAAGAAGATGCATTATCTAGAGTTTGCCTCTTTCTGACGTTTGCAATCGTTGACGCTGGCCGTTTACGTTTGCCGTACTTGAAGTTCTTCGATGGCATTTCTTGCTTGCTGGATTCGTGCACACTGGGAACAACGTCGGTATCGCGTGCTGCTACTACACAGCACTCCCCTAGAAAAGGATTGGAGGGGCAACGGAACTAATCTGATGTCAGCGTTTCTTGCTCCGCGCGTTCGAGCAAGAGTTCACCCTGCGTCTCAACCTGTTTGTTCACGAAGATGGCGCCTACAGTGACGTCAATGCAAGCTACGTATTCCATAGCCTCTGACAATAAGCGGCAGAGAACTGTGAAGAGAGGTCACTACCCATTGTTTGGGTTACTGCGGGAGCGGTGTAGCGATACGGAGAAGTTGGAGGGAATGGCTTACACCACAACGGTACGGGGAGGACAAAGCGGCAAAACCCCTCCATCGCATTTGCTACGGCTATGCTGGCGGAAAACATAGCAGCGTTCACCCTTTTTTGAGGCATTCCCGGGCAAGTTTCAAACAGCACTACTTTTCGCGCGCGGAATGACCTTTTCGCAAGCTTTCATGACCTGGTGAGATTTACACGCCTAGAGTGTACTCTAACCACGGCCGGTCTGGAGGCGTGCGCTCGCTCCTTCCTTTACGGCCTGCGCACGGGGGGCTGTTGCTACCTATGGTGGAGTGACCTAGAATAGGGGGAGTGTCCAAAGCGCCGCACGAATACATGGGAGGAGCGAGGGCCTTTTGCGGTGAACTTCCGCACCGCGGCGCTGCCATGCCGGACCCGTTAGAGTTACTGTATATGCTACCTTTAGGTAGCATATACAGTAACTCTAGGACCCGTGGGCTTTCTCCGCGGCGGACGCCGCGTCAAAGCGGCGAGCGTCTGCTACGCGCGTGATATTTTGGCCGCTATTAGCTAAAATTGTGGAAATTTGGGCAACATTTAATACTGCGTCACTGCAACATACTACTGCAGCGACTCATCACACAGAGAACACGTTTGTGTGTTGTGAAACGGGGTTTTTGTATATATCCTTGCAGCTGGTCTGTCACCGCATTGGTCCACACTTGCGCGGCTGTTTGAGGAACGCATCCTGCGCGCACTTCATCGTGAGAAAAGGCCCTTAGCTTACTGTCGTGTGGAGTGACGAACGTAAACTTGCTGCAGGAGAGAATAAACTGTAGATAACCAGGAGAACGTATATTTCGTGCATTCGATTTGTTTTACAAGGCTACCTCCGGCGCTCTGCTGTCTCAAGCCATTTCGTGCGAAGCCGAATGTGTCAGTCGGCGTGGCCGCGGTACCAAAAGTGAAAAATTTACTCGCGTCTCGTTCACTTGGTATACACGAAAATTGGCACGGAGGGGCACGAATGTACCCGGGGCTTAGCCGGAAAGTTTTTTCGGGGAGGGGGTTCAACCATACTTTATGTATGTTCGTGCGTGCGTTTGTATGTGAGCGTATATATACGCAAGCAAAAGTGAAAAAATATCGGGGGGGGGGGTTGAACCCCCCCCCCCCTGGCTACGCCCCTGGAATGTACGTATGCCCAAAACGATTGATAGGTCGTGGCATCACTAACTTGACATGCTTGTCATTTGCGTAACGACTAACAATACTAATATGGTGTGTGGCGCGCAAGCCCGCTTTCTGTAGCCAGAAATAATTCTGACGATGTGTGGTCTGACGATTTGTTTCCGTCACGTTCTAAAAAACGTGGTGGTCACCAGTATCGATGTCAACATATGTTAGACTTACCCATAAATTTTGAAGAACTGACTGCATAGGTAAAATGTATGCGAAAAAATTACATGAAAAAAAAAAAAGAAACATGGTTCCTTATGCATTCGCCGGAGATGACTCGAAACCGAAAGCCATCTTTTTCGTCAGTCGATGCACTGATCATTCCTTGCCCCTCTCCGAAAGCTTTCTGCACATAACGTGGTTTCGGACTGCCCACAGGATCGAAGGCATTGCAAGCTTTCTGCACCTCACCTGCTTTTACATCGCCTCCGTGTTTGGCCCAGGATGACGGAGCCAATAGAAAGCGACCATTTCATTTGATGGTGTCATCATATGACGTCTCGTTGAATGACGTCATGGTGACGTCACAAGTTTTGTCGACGTCATCGCGTGATGATTTTGTGCATCACGCGTGTTGGCTACTTGGGACGCCGACGGTCAATTTTCGTGTTTGATGAGGCATCTAAGGCTTTAGCGTTAAAAAAAATAGACAAACCAAAGAAAATGAAACGATAACAGTGCAACATCGTGTATGCCTCACTTCATGTTACGAGCGATCGCCCGAAAACAAACGTGATTCTCAGTTCAGAGCAGCAGATTGCACGCGTCTGCGGGACAAAAGAGGCTTTGCTTTACCCATCTGGTCATCTCTTTATATTTATTCAAGAGATGAGCAGACTCGCTATTTAAGTACTCCGGAGCTTCAGCACGAAATTGTGGTGGACGCTATATTGAGGTCATCAGGAAAAAAAAAAGTCACAGTTTCGCCGCAAGGGCGAAGCAATGAATGCGATAGCAAGAAACTAATGCTATACGAAGTGAGGCTCGCCAGTGGATACTCTCAGTTTGAACAGCGCTCCTGTTGCAAAGGCGGCCGAAGCAGCGAAGAAAACTAGCGTGCTTCAAGTGTCGAGCTGTGACACTTGATAGTTCGCGCTCATGTTCCGTTTGTTCGTTTAGCGACGTCCCTTGAGCTCGAGTGACTTTCGTAGGCTCCGTAACATGAGCGCGGACACCACGGTGAAAGCTTGAAACAACCTCTTCCCCTCACCACCAGAAAACCGCGCGAGCAGACAGCGGAAGGGCAAGGTTCTCCCTGCGAAATATAAGAAGCGAGCGAGCTCGCCGACGACTTTTAAGCGCGCCCGTCGTGCTCCTAGCGCCATCTCGCTGGTAATGAAGAAACGCTTATAAGCGCCGGCCGTCTCTGAGTGCGTCCAGCCCTAAAGGGTGTGTATATAACGCTCGCCGTTAGCTATGATGAGGATCTGCGTTTCGTGGCGTAGCGGTTAGCGTCACTCGCTGCGGAGCTGGTTCGATTCCGCGCTTCGGAAGCATTTTTCTGAATTATTTTTCTTTGGGTCTTTTATATATATATACATACTTATACATATACGGTGCATGACGGCGACGGCAAAATTCAGCCGAGACTGTCCATATAATTGCTATCGCAATAAAAGCGGGAAATTGCGGTCGGGTGCCCTGTTGGCGCGCACTCAACTGCCGCAGAAACAATTGTATTTTATGTAACTACTCGTCCACATCTCTTTGTAAAGTTTCTGAACCGGGCGAACGCTGACCTCCGAGAACCGTGAAAACATCTGAAGTTGAGAATGAGTTGTTTGAAACTCTTTTCATTTCGTATGGTGAAGGCTTGAAGCAATGCACGCATCTCGCGCGAACGTTTCATAACGTTCAGCAATCCAATTTGCAACATGCGATAATATATATTATCGCATGTTGCATTTTTTCAGGCTAGGGACATAAGGGATCTCTGCATTTTAAGAATTTTCTGAAGTGATTGAGATATTACACTTCTATTTGTCAATTTCTTACCGTATTTTCGTTCAGGCCGCTTGTACAGCAAGAATGGGGGCATTTGTAACTTTGTTTCATGATATATAGATATTTGTATAGCATATTCTATATTACGCTTTTTATGCAAAAACTTGTGGAATAAGGTTAGTTTACCTGGCATTGCTTTTCTTTCAAATGTTTGCGCACGGTGAGCCTTGTTGTACGCTACCTCAGAACCAAAAGTAAGCCAACAGCATTGCGGTCGTATGGCCGTCTCTACTCTTTTTTTTCTTTTTTCTTGTTTCCCTTGCGTCTTCCTGGTGTGCTCCGTACATAATAAAGAGCTTGTGGCGGCTAATGAATTGTCAAATAAAGCGGTGTGCATATGGCTAGCAAACCAGTGGCGACTATGAGTAAAAAGCTCGTGAAGCGGTCACTGCGCGCAAGTATTTCAGCTGACTTCGCGTGCAATTTACTTTTTTTTATTACTCTTAATTCGTGCATGCCTGATGCTATTGCCCAATTACTCGTGCGAATAGGGTTTTTTTTTTTCGTTCTTTGCTTGTGCGTGTCCGTTTTGCGCGTTTTTACACACGCACCAACGTTCTCGAACTCTGTGACCGGAATTAGGCCACGCTGATGCCGCTTGACACATGATCTTTTGCATTCTGTTGTTGCCCCAGCACTAACACAACGCTTAAAGATGGATAAGCTCCATTCCGCACCGCATTATAAAAGTTAAGTAGACTTCAAGTGCCTTGTGTGGAAACGCGGCGCAAAAAACTACAGCGCGTAGCAGACGCCCCTCGCTTTCCGCGCGCTTCCCGAGCGCGGAAAGCCCACGGGTCCGGCGCAGCAGCGGCGCGGCGCGGGAGTTCACGGCAAAAGGCCCACGCGGGAGCCGGCGCTTTGGACACTCCCCCTATTCACGGCCACCTGGATCGGGGCGCGCGGCAGTGTTGCTCCGGCCGTCCCATTCGGACGGAGGAGGCGTAATTGCAGAAAGGGGCGTGACCGCTCCTTTCGCCGCACCGCGGCGCGCGCCTACTACCCCTCCATTCCTTTGCGCTCTATGCGGGAAGGTTTGCGGCGCCTTGAAGATATCGCTGTAGAGTAACCGTGGGTTAGCATAGCACTTCCCCCACCCTCACAAAAAGCACATAAAATGATGGATGGCGGCTATCGCTATATTTTTTATTTTGTGTGTGTGTGTGTGTGCGCGCCAGTCCTCGTCGTGATGATGGTGGCCGAAGGGAAAACACCCGTGAGTCACTTTTCAAGAAAATTGTTTTGGTGTTCTTAAGTGCAGCATATCAGTAAAAAGTATACATGCGAAGAAAAGCACGAGATTTATTAAAAACTCCTTTTTTTTCTGAGTGCTTCCAGAATAGGGGAAACGATCCGAAGGTTGGTTCCGCTGCTTAAAGGAGGTTGGCGGATTTCCCTTGGGATGCTGCGGCCTTGAGTGCGCGAGCTTTACCTGCTGGAAGGAATGCCACTTTGGCGTCGAGGCAACGTAATCTTTCTTGGTGTTGACTTACAGTAAGGCACGCAGCAGTACGGCACGTTTCTGAAAAACACGGTAAATTACACACGGAATCCTAACGCAGACCAAAAAACAAATTACTTGCCTGAAGTCAACGTGGTATGACAATGTGAAAATGCATATGAAAGAATATATGCTAGTCGCAGAAAGCCTTATCAGCAGCCGCTCAGCTAACGAACCGGTAGATTAGTTCGAATCTTAAAGGGCAAACCGCATGCACGCAATAATGGAGGCGGAAATTGGGGGACCCTTAAGCTTCGCCTTTAAGAGTTAAATGCGACAGCGATATCAGCGCGCATACACACGCATACGAACGTACACGCACACACCCCGCCGCCGACACCGGAATTACTGCGAAACGGGCTCTTTCATGCTGTCGCGTTAAAACGACAAGCGATACCAAAACGAGAGAAAGTGGCCATTGCGCGACCGACCCTTAGCTAATTCGCAGGCGGCAAGCGTCGCTCATCGCTTTCGCGTTCAAATTCGCCTACATGCGGCCTGCGCTTAAATGAGAACGTCTCATTCACATCACTGTCGTATCGATATCGTGGGAACTTCAGAATGCAAAGAGACGTGCCCACAACAAAATGTTGCCTATCCTCGGCAAGGTGAAAACGACTACAGCATTATCATTACCGCAATTTAGTTTTCCAGCAACGTGATGCTCTTAAGACAGCGCTCGACCGCAGAAGATAGCTATGCAGTGCTGACGACGACGAAATGTATTTCCTTTGGAAAGAAGCATGGTGCGCGCTGGTCCAGGCTGCCGTGGGAGAAACGAGCGCCAAAACAAAAAATGAGAAGCACGGCAAATCACGTACTCGGCACAATACATGTGTCATGGCACTTATGTAGCGGCCGTGGTCATGGCATATGAACGCGCCGCGCCACACGAAGTCTCCTAAGAACGCTGCTTGGCTCTATCTCGACCGTAATATGGTATACAGAGAACAACACTCACTGTGTAAAGCCCGATTAACAATACATAACAGCGTACCTTGATTCCAGTCACCACGTGCACGATGTCCAGTGTGCATTTTTCCAAACATATCTGCGGCTGTCTACGGCGCGGCCAGCGCGGCATCAACCGCAAGGGGGTGGGAGGAGAGCGCCGCGTCGCGGCGCGCGGCTGAACTACCTCAATTACACTTTTTCAAAGGGGCGCGCGCCGAATGGGACGGCCGGAGCAAAACCGCCGCGCGCCCCGATCCAGGTGGCCGTGCCCTATTCTAGGTCACTCTACCTATGGCCGCAATTTCGTGGGGGCGCTCCGAGCCAACTGCTCCCTAGCTCACTCCCAGCCGTTGCAGAGGCTAGCGCACGCAGGGAGTGCTCGGCTTCCGACTTACCGTGGCGCTTTCTGAGGTTACTCTATATGGTATTCATGGTACCAATGCGATAGAAACATGGTAGCAAGTATATATGAGGACTCTGGTAAATTCCGCTTTACAGAAGTGGTGGCGCAGGCCGCTCATAAGCCCGCTTCTGTTGCTGGGCAAAGCATCGACGCGGTTATAACATAGCCTTGTTTTTTTTTTAGGTTTCTGTAACTTCGAGAATAAGTAAGAGGATGAACATTGCATTTGGTTGAGGAAACGGTTTAAGCATGGTTTAGGAAATGTTTATTTCAAATATATGTGCCGGCCGTCGTTGTACTTGAAAATAACAAAATTGCACATTTTTTGTTGGAGGCATCTTAATTCGTGCTTTAATATTGAAACAAATACTTCAAAAAAGTGAAAGTCACTGCATAATGGGGACGGCCACGCTGCAGACGAAGAGGAAACATAAAAAACTTTCAGAGAATCCTTTCAATGGGAAACAGAATGTTTTCCTTGGTACTACAACAATATGCGAATGGAGAACTGAAAAAAATTACTGCTGGTAAAACACTGTAGTGACGATCACAGTTTAAAGGAGTCAAGTCTGTCACAGCCTGATATGCTTCCGCGAGGGCTTTTGAATAAAATCGGAAGGCCTGTCATTCTGATCTGTTAACTTTTTTGTGTAGTTAATAAGAAGAATCCGGAGAAACTTCTCGGAAATAATATGAGCCAGCACTCTCGCGTGACTTGTCCACACCTTCCGGACAGTCCAGAAGTGGCGAATCTTCAAGGTAAGGCTTAACAGTCAATTGCAGAGTCTCGAGGATTTTCGTTCGAGGAAGATATTTGACTGCTTTCTCGAAGAACGCCACAATTGTGTCCAGCATTGATAGTAACTCCGGCTTTGGGTAGTGTGTAGATTATTTTTATTTTATTTATTTATTAATACTGTAAGCCGAAGGCTCATACAGGAGTGGACATACAAAAAAGTACTGCCAAAGTATCCATTTAAAGAAGACAGATGAGATCAAGAACGACACAGGAACAACTAAATACAATAGACAAGCTCTGTCAAAAAATAATAAAAATAAAATAAAAAATAAAAGAAGTCAGCATCCACATTGGGCACCTAATTAAAATCATAGGCTTCTTGCTGACGGAGAAGATGATACAAAGGACTGCTCGTTTTGTTTGTCGTCACTAGCATGGCGCATGTTTCGCAGCCGACATCAGTGATGAGTTTGGCAATGCAACCACCTACATACACCAAGCCTGAATAGGCAACAGAGTTCGGTGGTTTGCGAGGAGGTTCTCGCAGAGCTTCAAGTTCCTCAATAGCATCTTCCGGAATAGACACCGCCGCTTCTTCAATGTTTTCGTCGCGAATGCCCATGTCTTTTGGAGGTAGCGCCTTTTCCTTGACAATGTGGGTCGAAGCAGCTGTGACGGCTCTTGCGTCTAGCGCGTCATTGCCCCCGCACATTTCCCTCAATTTTCCAAACAATGCCTCTATAGGATCACTGTTAAATTTCTTCGTGAGCACATAGTTTACTCCTTTTCTCAGAAGAAATCGGACTGTCTACACTGTGGACTTTGTGGTGAAAAGCAGGGCAGCGTACGCCTCGTCTGTAAAGTTTCCAACGCCTGCGGCGACAGAAGAATCCTGGATGCGCTTAATGTAGCCCGAAAATTCATTTTCCAGCCACAGCAATCGGCTGTCGTCCTGCTTTGAGATGGGAAGTTTGCAGTCATTTCCACTGTACCTAGTGTTGTGAATGTCGAACCATCTCTTTATGGCTTTCATGAAGTTGATTGTGGATGCTGCATCCTTGAATAGAACAATAGAGGAGTTGCCCCTCAAGTTTCGCAGATGTTCCAGTGCGCCAATGACTTGGAGCGAGAATTAATACTTGCACTGCACGCATTACATTCATCTTTTCCAGGTTAGATGGGTAATCCCCTCTGTGACATTGTAAATATGCGTGGCCCACTCAAAATGCACTGCTGTGGCAGCTGGGGTTCTCTAACGTGCACCAAAATATAAGCACACGGGCCTCAGGCATTTTCGCCTCCATCGAGGTGGTCGGGTCTTAAAAAATATTGTTGTTGCTATAGTAGCGCTGCGTGTGCGTCTTCTATTGCCGAGTGCCGAGAAAGGCAGACTGTCCCCACACGCACCCTTCACCGCTTGCTACAACCGAAAGAAGTAATTAGCACGAGAAATTGGCCGGGCACAGCTGGTTTACAACACGAAGCGCATGCGGCGAAACGCGCTTTGGGCGGTTGGCTCGCGACGCCCTCACGCGGAGCGCGTCGTCGTGACTGTATAGAAAAAGTTCCATTGTACTCCCGGCGGCTGCTCAGGCCGGAAGGGAAGGAGCGAGCGCGCGCCTCTAGACCGGCCGTGCTCTAACTTACCTCCTTTTTGTGGTGTGTAAGTGCTGCCATCTATGGACACAAAAAGTTCAAATCTGAGTTGCTTTGGAGCTGGTGAGCCCTCTTAAGTGGTGAACGTAGTCGTTGTCATCGCTACAGATCCTTCTTATACGCCTCGCCTGTCCTACAAATATCCCTTGTTTTCAGTGTCGCGGGTGATGACTAGTGTAATCTAGGTACTGCTGGCTGTCTGTTGGTTTTCTGTAAAGCGTCGTCTTTAATTTTCCTGCTTCACTAGGTACCGTCGTGTCTAGGAAGTTAATTTCACTGGAAGAATGGTGCATGGTGAATTTAATACAAGAGTGAAACTTGTTACAGTGCTCAATGAATGCGTTTAGCGTACTTACGCCATGTTCCCATGTGATAAATATGTCGTCTATGTAACGGAGATAGGTGGATGGCTTCACTGGATATGATTCCAACAGCTCTGATTATAACTGTCCCATAAAAATGTTGGCGTATGTTGGCGCAAAAGGGGTTCCCATACTAGTGCCGAAAGTTTGTAGGTAGTAGGACGAATCAAATTCAAAATAATTTAGCGTCAGGACTAGTTTCAGTAACGATAGGTAAACTTCAGCATTATGTGTTTGCTTGCTTCGTGAGAAGCAAGCAAACAAAAGGACCCCGTAGGCTGGAACTCCAGCCTTGAAGAAACTCTTGTCGAAACGTCGGCTCGAGCACCCACCCCCCTATTTACGGATTTTTTCATCGCAAGCTTCCATCTTGCACTTCCTGCCCTTTTCTAGGATCTCTTTTTCTTTTGTGGCGCTCATCTGAGAAACCGCAGCTAATCGCGGAGACCACGAACGAAAGAACTTAGTGCGGTGCCATGCGTTATCGGCGCAACTTTTCTGCAAAGGGCCCTTCAAAATAACGAAATGGGCTTAGTGTGAAGTACTGTATTTTTCGCCTGTGTTTGAGGGGTATTAGCAGAGTCCTTCTGGTAATAGTTAAAAAGACGAAGAAGACTGTCAAAAACGACTCCCCGCTCTCCGTACAGGGGCAAGAGAACGAAACATCCTTGGACAGCTGTCAAAGATGATCACCCTCTTTTAGGGCCCTCCCCTGGCACAATATAATCCTTTCAGTTCAAGACGTCCCCGCCGCAACGGTATATTCACAATACCTTCTCCCGAGCGTCCGGCTAATAGTTACTCATTCGCGGTAGCACGGCTCAGCGTGGGAGAGCGGAGCCCGTTAATCAGCGTGTTGCTGCGTCGCAAACTGGCAATCCATGACACTACGCCTCTGTTTGCAGGGTATTTCTGACGGCAGTTACAGGGCCGCCACAGGCGTATCGAGGAGAGCCAGCCCAAATCAGCAATCTTCGCACCCAAATGTTTTTTTGACTGTGGAAAGGGATTCTAGAAAAAATCCAGATAATTTCAGGCGTAGGTGGCTGTTTTCGTTGGCGGTACATGACCGTACGAAAAAAATTCGGGGGTGGCGGGGAGGGGGGTGTAGCCCGGTCAGCCCTCCCCTGGCTACGCCACAAGCGCCGTTCGACACTTTTGAACCAATATGGCCACCAGGCGGCGCGGAGTCTTTTAAAAGGTGACTCCACCCTGGAAGCGGAGGCGCGCGCACATCGAGGCACCCAAGGAGGTTTAAATAAATTTTATTTTAACCTCCTTGGAGGCACCCTAGTTCTCGTAGGTAACGTCTGCCACCTGGCGCACAACACGGTAAGGACCCATGTACGGAGATAATGTTTTTAACAAGCCAACACGATGAACTGAACTCCACAGGAGAACCAGGGAACCGGGTGAGAAACGAACGTCGACATGCCGACTGGATTGCTTCTGGGTCTTCTGGATTGCTTGTGAAGCCGACAGCCTAGAGCGGGCGATCTGAAGCGCGGTTGGCACGAGCGATTCGCCGCGTTTGTGTGGATAGGCGGTCGGCGGCACGTATACAAATGTACGCAGCGGCGCTTCGCCGTAGGCGGTTTGAGTCGATTGTCGGCGAATAAAGCGCGTTGACAACAGCGTAATGTTGATCTATACGCCCTCCATTGCCACATCAATGCACGAAACCGGCCTAACGTACCTATTACGTGTGAGAGAAGTGTAATCTGCCAATCAATGGGGTACTGGTCTTCGGTCACATTCGTGTATTGCACTGTGCTCGATGCTTTTTCTCTTTATTTGCACGTGTTTAAATTGTGTTTTGCCTATACGCGACTGAGCCAATGTTGCGCGACTGAGCCAATGAAGTATTTACTTCTTGCTCTAGCGGCTACAAAGAAAGAGAGCTTGTATTTCTGCGTAATTAGATGAAGTAGAACTTTGTGCACTCTGCTTTTCTGTTTGCGTGAATACGCGTACTGCTGTAGAAATACGTGGCTTCAGGTTTTTTTTTTTTACCGCTAACTATCCTCTGCAGACGCTAGTTTTGAACGAGAAAGTGGTACCCACATTGAAATGATTTTGGCGAATGGACGGTGCGATGGTTAGACGTAGCGCCATACCGACACGTGCATGTACTCACTTATGCATATAAGTCTCGTAAGGCGAAATGCTTATGTATATCGTGTAGGCACACGTACAAGCATTTGATACTGTTCTAGCACAACGGAATAAGCTGTCATCTGAGGACGTTCATGACGTACGCACACATGCGAACACGGTGTGGCTAGCAGACGACGCAAGGAGCCATCCACACCACGGGGTTTCGTCTGCTCGCCGCTAGGTACCGATTCTGCTCGATCTCGCGGCCAATAGCGTCACATGCGTATTCCCTAGGCGGCGGTGTAGTAGCCGGAAGTAGGGTGTCCAGGGTGTCCAACTTTGAACCACGTCTATAGAGCACATAAGAAGGTGAATAACTGGCGGTGTCGTGACACGAAGAATCCGGCTGACACGATGAATCACGTGTGATAGTGTCAGGTCCCATATGAGACGCACATTGAAAGCATGCCAGAAGAGTGCGATTTAGGTTCGAAATATTGAAAACTTGCAACCTACCAGCAAATTTATGTTGCAAGAATGTCCTGTCTAGATCACGTTCGCACTTACTGATGACTGCGGTGCAGCATGAGTCAGAATGGTTGTCATTAGCGGATTATCCTGAACATATGCAGGTTCCTGTGGCAGAAAGGCTCCTTAACAGACCTATGCATATGATGCAACCGCAGACTAATGCAGTTGAAAAAGAAGTAGTCATTCCGTATTGTCACGTGCTGACACATAACCATAAGGGGACATACACCGGCTGAATATCCGAGCCCGACCCGGGCCCCCTGACTGCGTCGAAGGCCCGCCCGAGCCCTACGAAGGGCTTCGAGCCCCTCCGGCCTGGCCCGACGTACAAAAACAAAAGCCGAGCCCGGTCCGGTCTGACATTATGAAGGTTTGCTGCGGAGACAAGATATTGTCTTCCGATAATGTTACATTTTATTCAATATATCAAAGTTAAATGTAAGCTAACGACACATGACAGTCACTACACACACAGATTACAAGTTGTGTAAAACAAGCTCTCCAATGATTCGGGCTTCAGTGAACTGCGGCGCTCATGCATCACATATCCCGTCGAACTGAAGTTCCGTTCGCTGCTCGCACTGGTAGCCGGAATTGCCATTATGGTGTTGCCAGTATGGTATCGTTTTCGCAAGCATCCTGATGAAGCGCTTCATCTCTGTCACTTCGGTTGGCGGCTTCATTTTAACGATGGCTTTAATCATACCTTCGTCTGGACGCACGCCGTTGTGATCAATGATGTGACCCAGAAATTTCACGCTATTTTGGTAGAAGGAGCACTTCACTTTGTTCAGCGACACACCTGCCTTGAGTAACCGCTCGAGGACTAGGGCAAGACGAGGGTATGATTGAAGCCATCGTTAAAATGAAGCCGCCAACCAACGTGACAGAGATCAAGCGCTTGCTCGGGATGACCAACTTCGTATCCCGGTTCATTCCGAATATCGGTCACATCGCGCATCCTCTGACAGAGCTTTTGCGCAAATCCACCCATTTTGTCCTGGACGTCGCACAGCAGCAGGCTTTTCAAGAAATTAAAAAAGCCTCAAAGGGATAATGACACGAATATTTTCAGTTGTCGTTTTTTTGCGTCAAATGAAGGGTCAAGCCCTCAAGAGCTTAGGAAAGGTAGTGCTAAGTGCGGGTGCGCCCTGAAAAAGTAATTACAGTATGTTTTTAAAAGCCAGTTTCGGTTCGTACTGTACCCTCACGTCACAACACGGTATGAGCTTCTCGTCACGTGCTCGCACAATATATAGTGACGTTTCTACGGCCGCTGCTCACCATGGCTCCGTTGATGACGCACAAGCGGCCATTTTGGAAGTTTTGGTGACGCACAAGCGGCTCATCTTGGAAGTTTTGGTACCTAACGTCATCACAACTAGCCAGACTGCTGCGTGAAGTCACCAGAATTTGTACTGCAGCCTGACGTCAAGCTAGTGTCGATGTCAGTAGGTGCGCCATGGAAAAATTGATTTTAATATCAAATTAAGAATTTCGATTTCGCTTCGCCGCAGCTTGGCCAAACATCTCTGGTCACCCACTGTATTGATACCGGGGACGCATGACCCATTCATCGACGTCCTTACCGTGTCTCTGCTACCGAGCGCGGCGTCATTCAAACGGAAGTCGACAAGATGCTCGCTAAGGACATCATCGCGCCATCTTCGAGTCCTTGGGCGTCCCCTGTGGTTCTTGTGAAGAAGGACAACACCTGGCGGTTCTGCGTCGACTATCGGCATCTTAACAAGATCACCAAGAAAGACGCCTACCCTTTGCCGCGAATAGACGACGCCCTTGATTCTCTTCATGGCGCACGGTACTTTTCTTACCTTCGCTCAAGCTACTAGCAAATCGCTGTCGATGAAAATGATCGGGAGAAGACGGCCTTTATTACACCGGATGGGCTCTACCAGTTTAAAGTCATGCCCTTTGGGTTGTGTAACGCACCCGCAACATTTGAGCGCATGATGGACTCCCTCCTTCGGGGTTTCAAATGGTCCACATGCCTCTGCTACCTCGACGATGTCGTCGTTTTCTCACCTACGTTCTCAAGCCACCTACAACGCTTGTCGGCTATTTTACAAGTCTTTCGCACCGCAAGTCTTCAGCTCAACTCTTCGAAATGCCGCTTTGGCCGCCGCGAGATCACTGTGCTGGACCATCTTGTTGACGCTGCGGGTATACGGCCTGACCCTGCAAATATACGCGCCGTTACGAACTTCCCCACTCCACGTCCTTCCAAGGACGTTCGTTCGTTTTTTGGCCTATGCTCCTATTTTCGACGCTTTGTTAAAGATTTTGCAGCGATTGCGCAGCCCCTCACATGCCTTCTTAAAAAGGAAGTCCCCTTCTGTTGGGGTCCTGCCCAAACGTCGGCTTTTTCTCATCTTGTCGACCTACTCACATCGCTCCCTGTGTTGGCTCATTTCGACGACTCTGCACCCACCGAAGTACGTACCGATGCCAGTGGTCATGGAATCGGCGCTGTTCTCGGCCAAAATCAACGTGGTCAGGATTGCGTTATTGCATACGCCAGCCGCCTTCTTTCCGCTGCTGAACGGAATTATTCAATAACGGAGAGAGAGTGCCTCGCTCTTGTTTGGGCCATCGGCAAATTTCGTCCTTATCTGTACGGCAGACCCTTCACTATTGTCAGTGATCACCACGCCCTCTGCTGGCTGTCTTCTCTGAAGGATCCCACTGGTCGCCTTGGTCGTTGGGCATTGCGACTTCAAGAGTACACGTACACTGTCGTCTACAAGTCTGGCCGCTTGCATCAGGACGCCGACTGCCTGTCTCGTTATCCCTGATGTAATCAGGGTTCTGCCCTGAGGACCGGAGCCAGCCAGAGTCCCGGGGAGATGTCGAGGAGAGGAGCCCGGAGCTGTTAATTTAACAGTAACGTTTATTACATTATTTACAGGTAGCGTGTTGCTACATGATGGGGTTAGCATCATAGAAGCTCTCGAGCTTCTGGGAGCTTCTCGGAGCTTGTGAGAGCTTGAGAGAACTTGTGAGAGCTTGTCGAGAGCGCATCGGCGCTCGAATTTTATGTCCTGGCCTTCCCAGGGTTCCCTGTAGGAAAAAACAATAGAAGCCAGGACAGTCCAATGAAAATTTCCATCTTCACCTCCGCCCCCAAAAGGGGAAGGTGAAACGCCGCCTCTTTCCCAACCCACGAAAGGAGAAAGAGGCACGTCCGGTTCGTCCCATGGCGAGTGAAAAACACTGCCCACCGCGCACTACACGGCACAGCACGAAGACTTGAGTCTTACGTGGAAGTCTATTTCGTAGTCTGTTGCAGTGATGGGTATGCGGCGCCAGGCAGACCACGAATTGTGGAAACAGCGACACCAAGGCGCCACGGAGAACGTGGGAAATGCACCCGCAGACGGTTCCCAGACGCTGGGCCCTTTGTCCGGGGCACCTTGACGACAAAGCAAGCCGCCTCGACGGCCAACAACTCTTCCTAATCTGTCAGTCGGTCAGGCGTGCCCAAAGGGTTTTACGAGGGGCGCAGACAACCTGAGATAATTAGACGAACGACTTTCGTGTTGTCGCCGCTCTTGGTGCATCTCTGGAACCGCTGACCCGGAAGAAATCAGGCTAGTCTTAGCCGCAACGTCTCATGCGTCAAAGCGGCGCCAAGCCAGGCAGGCCGATCATAACAGCCCGTCCACCGTCACAGGAGGTCTCGGAAGGGGTTGCAGCACCAAAGCACTCCGCAAAGACCGTAGATCTGC
This sequence comes from Rhipicephalus sanguineus, assembly GCF_013339695.2. Lineage (NCBI taxonomy): Eukaryota > Metazoa > Arthropoda > Arachnida > Ixodida > Ixodidae > Rhipicephalus > Rhipicephalus sanguineus. Next base: position 38,813 of record NW_023614862.1, read on the forward strand.
TCCCGTTGACGCAGGCTGCACCAATCTCTGGACCTGAGCCATGGCCAGCAAACGCCAGAAACGAACCACGCAAGACCCGAGGCACAACAAACATAGAGCACTCAACTGACCTCGAGAAATGCCAGGTTACAGTTTTGGTAAAACTCCCTAGAAATTTACAATTGGTGCGCTCACTCGTGAAAATCAAGAATCAGATAACGAAGCCATAACAAACTCAGACCTACTACGTGCGAAGCAAATCAACAGCCTAACGTTTTGTATCATTTCCCAGAGAGATTCACAGCGTTCAAGGCACGCAGGTGCTACGGGCGAAACAAAGCGAAAGGAGGTAGTTAATGAATTACGCCTCTCACATTATAAGTAAAACTCAAAATCAAACTTGCGCGTATGAAAATAAAACAAACAGAGAAACAAAAAACCTACACTACACTGATGCGCATACTAACAAGTGTGCTGCAATTTACACAAGGTTTATACAGAGGCTTTTACCCTCAGCCTACTTCTCTGTTAAAAATCAACTTGCGCAAAACCCTCTACTCGGGTGTTAGGTTTCGCTAAATGTAAGCAAACACTCAGTTCAACAAGTATCTTAATGTCTGCAGTTATCATGAGGAAGAAAATAAAAGTTACAAAAATCGACATATTCCTTGCTCATCTGCAGACACGCGAACATTAAAAGCAAAACAATTCAAAACTGGATACAAGAGAAATTCTTGGTAGCCTTACACTGTCCGAGCATTATGCGGATAAAATAAAATCAACAAAAGCAAAAACCTACACTACACTGCAAAAACATAAGATTTGAACAGAGGCTTTTTACCTTCAGCCTACTTTCATTTCATTGCATTTATTTACCTTAAAGACCCCGAAGGGGTGTTACATAAGGGGTGGTTTAACAAACAAAAATTATAGAAATTGTCCACGAATAAATCTTGTTATTTCTTCCATGAAGGCAGGTGAGGTGGCGATGGAAGCGATGTGGTGGGGAAGGCCGTTCCAGTCTTTGGCTGTGCGATGGAAAAATGATGACGAGCAAGCGACAGTACGTGCACTTGGACGAGCAACGTTAGATGAATGGCCTGTGCGCAGTGAAATGCGCATCGGAGGTAGAATGTAAGGTGCTTGGCGAAGTGAACTGTTATAGAATTTATGATATAATGGTATGCTTGCGATACGACGGCGATGTGCT